>NW_006239279.1:18481-20976 GCF_000226075.1 Solanum tuberosum | reverse complement strand
ATTTTCCAATACAATACTAATGATTTATCTATATTTCTGTCGTTTATTGCTACTGAATAATTAGTACTTATTATAAATTTAAATTTTTGGTATATTAGATTTCCTTTTACTGCACTTATTATGCTTCTTTCTATTGGTTCTATTATTCTGTCATCAGCTAAATATATTTCTATTGGTGTATCTATTCCTTCTCTAAAACAAGCTTTTATTAATATCTCTGTTCCACCTAAGTGTACGTATTTTATTGGGTCTTTAGCGTTAATTTCTTGTATTTCTTTATTTATTATCCGTTTATTTATTATAGGTATTCTCGCTTTTCCTTTAGTATATTTACAATCTATTATGTGTTCTTTTTGACTTACTACATAATATTCTTCTTTTTGTCTCTTAAATATATTTCTTATTAATGGTAATTTAAATATTTTTTCTACACTGAGATCCAATTCTTTTCCTTTTATTTGTTCAAATATATTAATATCAAATATTACTTTTTGTTCTGTAGATTCTTCATTTGTATATTCCTCTTTCTTTATTATTTGTACGTCTTTTTCAGTCATCGATATTTTCTTCTATTTCAATTTTAGATATTTCATTTTCAAGTGACTCAAATTCATATATACTATCATCACTTTCTAGTTCATAATCTATGTAATCTATTTGGGTGTATTCTTCATCATTAATTATTATTTCAGATATCTGTTTTTTCTTTGGATTCTTAGGTAGTTTACAATCTTTAGCTAAATGTCCTAGTTTTCCACAATTATAACATGTACATTCTGTTATTTTTTTTCTTTGGTCTAAATGGTCTTTTTTCTTTAGTATTTTTTGTATAATATCTTCTGCGAGGTTTTTTATACTTATACTGAGATTTATATTTTTCATATTTTCCTGGTTTTCTATATTTCTTTTTATAATAAGTATCATTACATCCAAATTGGGGTGCTATTTTATCTTTACAACATGCTAAGTTTCTGATTATTGTTTTTTCCATTTTTCTATCTTCTCTATATTTTTCACAAATTTCCGAATACCATTTTTGTAAATATCTCATTCTTGCTCCAAGTGTATCTTGCAATCCTGCTTCATTCCAATCTTTTATTATTTTTGAACTAAATGGTTCTGGTAATTTTGTAAAATACAATTTTCTTATTTCTCTTGATTCCTCAGCACTATAAGTTCCTTTGTAGTAGTATTCTCTAAATACGCATGTATATTCATCTATATAACACATATTGCATATAGCTAATTTTAACATTAAATTTCTATGTAATTGTTTTTCCTTATTTTGTTCTTCTACTTCTGTAGTTGTGCTACTGAATTCATTTCTTATAGCTATTTCATATTTATTTAATATGTCGATTGGTGTAATTGCAATTTCTCCATCCATTTTCTTATTACTCCTTAATGTCTTTATGCTTTCTTCAGGTAAGTTTTGTAACCATAATTTTACTGTTCCTAGTAGTGTCCTTTCTATGTATCCTGGTACTTCTGTCATTCCAATTTTATTATCTATTAGTTGTTTTGAGATATATCCTACCCATAATTGTATTGTTTTGTTTATATCTGTTACACAATCTAAATCTAAGAAACTATTATTTCGTGATGTTGTGGATGGCGTCCATTTTTTGTTTAATCTTTTATTCCATAGACTATCATATCTATCAGATTCTTCATAACTGACTGTATAATAATTAGGTCTTAATTCTTTGGGATTTTTTACTTCTGATGTACCTGATGTACTTGGTTTTGTATCTTTAATATCTTACGTATTTATTTCTATATGATTACCAGCTTCGATTTCTATAAAGTTATTATCTCCTATTTTCTCTAATATTTCTGTATATGTTTCACTTATATCTGAGCCTTGTTCTGAACAATTTTCAATCTATATCAACATTATCAACTCTTATATCTGGAGTTTCTTTTTCTTCAGTTAATTTTTCTTTAAATTTTTCTATTTCCATTTTTAATTCTGTTTTCCATTGTTTTTTCTTTTTGTTTGGCTGCATATAATTCTTTAAGCATGGCTAATTCTTTTTCTAAGGCAATTATCTTATCATTTTTTACTTCTTCTATTTGTTGTATTTCTAATTTTGCTTGTTGCTTAATTGTATCTATTTCTCTTTTTCTGTCAATTTCTTCATTTTCTTTATTTATTCGTACCATGGCAATTAAACTATCTTCTAATTTTTTTGTTTCTTTTTCTATCATTAGATATAAGTTTTCGCCTATCTTCTTGTATCGTCTTCCTAAATTTGAAAATATTATCTTTATTTTTAATCATTCTAGATTTTCGTAAATTTTTTCTTCTATGGCAAATTCTTCCTTATTCATCTTAAATTATGTTTCAATTTATACTCTATTGCTTGTATTTCTAGTTGTAGGTTAAATATTATTTTTCTTTGTGCTAGCAAAGATTTTTGACATACTCCTGCATATATATTATGTTGAAGCCTTTCTTGTCTATATTTTAATTCTTGTCGTTTTTTAATTAC
>NW_006239279.1:8589-18390 GCF_000226075.1 Solanum tuberosum | reverse complement strand
ACAAATATATAAATTTTTATGGGAAAATTTTTGGGGGGGGGGGTCCGCTTTTTATGAGTTAATTCTTTCATAATACATTTTTTCTTTGGGTATTAACCTTATTATTTCTTTTATATTCTCCAACATATATTCTATATTTTCTATGTCGTGTGTTTGTTGGAATGCTTCTACATTTTCTTTTATTAGATTACATAATAAAGTAATATCTATTATAGTTTGATGCCAAAGTTCTAAGTATTCTTGGTTTATCATTAATCTGAATATTGAATTTCTAAATCATTTAGATCAAATTCTATTATCTCATCTATATCCTGCCATATTTTATGTTTTGTTGTTAATACATTTTCGAATTCGTTCCGCTTGTTCTTGCTCTACAAACAATCACAATAACATGGGAATCAACAAACAATCGCTAATTACTCGAAACTATAACAATTATATGAACCCTAGATCAAACCCATGATCCCAAACATCCAAACTAGGGTTGTTTCCACCATAGAATCTATAACAAAACTTCCCCCCATCAATATTCACCCATTTTATTACGTTCTACGGATCGAGAAACGGATTCGAGGAGTGAAAAGCTTACCTTTAGCCTCAAGAATGGTGAAAAACGAGTAGAAATCGCCTGGGGGTTCGTTCCTTATCCCTAAAAGTTGAAAAGTCCCAAATAAGATCGTTTAGGGGTTTATTAATGACATTAAGTCGCGTCTGGCCGGCCACAGCGGCCCTCATCCCGCTGTAGCAGCGGCGCCAGAGCGACATCAAGTCCCTCCAGAGTGGTATTTTCGAACCAGTGAGCTATCCATCCTTTTCTACGATTTTAAGTCCCGTCATATCCGCCACAAAGCCCCATGTCCCGCTATAGCGGCCCCGCTAGAGCAGCCAGACTCCCACCAAAGCGGCACAAACGGAACCAGAAAGTCAACTGAAAAAATTCCAAAATTCCCTTTCACTACACATCTCTAACCCACGACGATTAGAAAATACCCCTCACGCTAAGATCGATTCTGGGAGTTCTACTCACCCAAATTTAATTCCGTAAAGTCGTACGAATTCCTTAAAGAGTTATCTAACCACTCATGCAATCAAAACTATATTTAATCCATCCGATTGTTACCAGATTTTCCCACACCTCAAGATTCCAATTTCGTCCAAATTTGGACAAGGTTGGGAAAATTCAAGTACTACGCAAAAGTTTTTCCGGCCCCAATTTTTCCCCCGTTGGCATTTCTATAACGACGGAACCCGGTCGTTACAATAGATACCATTTTACCCATCACTCGTCCCCGAGTGACAAAACTTAGGGAATGTAGGCTATGGAAAGAATGAAGTAGTACCTGATTCGACGAACAATTAGGGATACTTGTCTCACATGTCCCTCTCAATTCCCCAAGTAGCTTCCTCAACTGGACGATGCTTCCATTGAACTTTCACAGACTTAATCTCCTTGGTCCTCAACTTACGCACATCACGATCAAGAATAGCAATCGGTTCCTCCTCATATAGGAGGTCTTTGTCTAGCACAATTGAGTCCCACTTAATGATATAATCTCCGTCACCATGATATCTCTTCAACATAGACACATGAAATACCGGATGAACACCGGATAGATTAGGGGTAGAGCTAATCTATACGCCACTGGCCTAACACATTCCAGAACCTCAAATAGACCAATGTATCTAGGACTTAGCTTACCCTTCTTGCCAAATCTCATCACCCATTTCATGGGTGATACCTTAAGAAGAACGTTCTCACCAGTCTAAAATTACATTTCTCTTACCTTATGATCAGCATACTTCTTCTGTCTACTCTGGGCTGCTAGAAGTTTAGTTTGAATACTACTCACCTTATCTTGAGCATCCTTCACTAAATCAACCCCCAAAGGTTTCACATCTCCAGCCTCGAACCAACCTATGGGTGACCTACATCCCCTCCCATATAGTGCCTCAAATGGTGCCAAACCAATACTGGAGTGATAACTATTGTTATAAGAGAACTCACACAAAGGTATGAATTTATCCCAATGCCCTCCAAAATCAATCACACATGCTCTCAACACGTTCTCTAACACTTGAATGGTCCTCTCAGATTGTCCATCCGTCTATGGATGAAAGTCTGCACTAAAAGTGAGTTGTGTGCCCAACTCATCATGCATTTTCCTCAAAAACTTGGAAGTGAACTGGGTACCACGATCTGAGATGATAGAAAGGGGCACCTCGTGCAACCTCACTATCTCTTTCACGTACACCTTAGCCAATTGTTCAGCTTTATAATCTGTTCTTACCAGAATGAAATGTGTTGATTTAGTCAATCTATCGATCACTACCCAAATAGAATCAAACTTCCCCAAAGTCTTCGGAAGACCAACCACAAAATCCATAGCTATTATTTCTCACTTCCACTCCGGAAGTGGCATTCTTTGAAGTAAACTTGCAGGCCTTTGATGTTCATATTTCACTTGTTGACAATTTTGACACTTAGCCACAAACTCTGTTATGTCTTTCATCACGCCCGACCACTAATAAATTCGTTTCAGATCTCTATACATCTTGGTCACACCCGGATGAATAAAATAATCGCAAACCATGAGATTCTGCCAACAATTTTTGTAATCAAGTCATCAACTCGAGGAACACAAATTCTCCCCATAACACTGAGTACACCATCCGCATCAAGAGTGGTCTCTTGTGCCTTACCATTCGCCATCTTCTCCTGGAGTTCGTTCAAATTTTCATCCTCAAATTGTTTGGCCTTGATCTCCTTAATGAATGTGGCCTTAACTTCAATGCTAGCTAACACCCCGCCTCTTTCAGAGATGCCCAACTGCATGAACTTAGACTCTAAGTCTGAATTTCTTGGCCAAAGGTCGCTTGGTTACACTCAAGTAAGCTAAGCTACCTATACTTACCGCCTTTCGACTCAAACCGTCTGCCACAACATTAGCCTTACCCGGATGGTATTGAATGGTCACATCATAATCCTTGAGTAACTCTATTCATCTTCGCTGTCTCAAATTCAGATCCTTTTGAGTGAACACATGTTGCAAGCTACGATGATCAGTAAACACTTCACACTTAACACCATAAAGATAATGCCGCCAGATCTTAAGAGCAAATATTACCGCCGCCAACTCCAAATCATGGGTTGGATAATTTCTCTCATGCACCTTCAATTGGCGCGATGCATAGGCTATAACATTATTATCATGCATTAACACAGCGCCCAATCCAGAATGAGAAGCATCACAATAAACTATAAAGTCCTTCCCTTCCACCGGTAATGCTAGAATGGGCGCGGTGGTCAAGAGAATCTTGAGCTTTTGAAAGCTCTCCTCACATTTTTCAGTCTATTCAAATGGTATCTCCTTTTTGGTCAAATTGGTCAAGTGAGTAGCAATTGAAGAAAAATTCTTAACAAATCGACGATAATAGCTAGCGAGTCCCACAAAACTCCTAACCTCCGTCACAGAGCTAGGCCTAACCTAATTCCTAACCGCTTCAATCTTATGAGGATTTACCATTACACCTTATTTTGACATTACATGCCCCAAAAATGCAACTGATTTCAACCAAAATTCACACTTCAAAAATTTAGGATATAACTTTTGCTTCCCAAGAACACCCAAAACATTACGAAAATAATAACACCCCGTATCTGAAACAGACCAAAAATAGAGATTTTGAGAAGTTGCAGGTGCAACCCACGGTTGCCATCCACGGACCATAGGTCAGACCACGGCCCGTGCTGGTGGTCCGTGGTTCACCACTGCAACCCCTCCCAAACCCAGCTTAGAAAATTGGCAAAGTCTCTACCCACGGTCCGTAGGTCAGACCACGGCCATGGATCGAGGCCCCCTTTACCCAGCCTCTGACGCAAATGACAGCAGACCAGTACGGACCGTCGTTTGATCCACGGTCCGTAGGTCTGATTGTAGGTGAGGGTCTGCAGCCAGTTAGAGAAAAATTGTTGATTGGGTCAACTTCAAATGGTCATAACTCTTAGCACAAAAGGAATTATGTATCCCGCGACCTATGATATGATAGATAATTGAATCCTCTTTCCAACACCACTGAGTTTGCTAAAATCTGACCTCCTAGTAAAAGTAATGCTCATTTTAGTGAAGCCCTGTCGGGAAGACTTGACCTACGACCCCAATCTACGGACCGTGGATTGACCTACGGCCCGTAGGTCCTATCCGTCGATCACTGCGACAACAGTTAAGTCAGGGGTCTTTTGGTCTTTTCCTATTTCATTGGACCCCTAAGCTACGTCATTTAGACCCTAAATTATGACGTTTTACTTAGTTTAAGCCTAGAAACGTACCTAGAACTTACCTAAGTCAAATCATTCTTTAGAACTTAGAAAATTAGAAGCGTAAGAAGAGAGAGAGGCGACCAACCCTAACTCCAAGAATTCAGCAAGTTTTCTTCAGTTCCAGCCCTGATATCTAAAGATTTCTCCATGGAATTTGTCACCAGGTATGTGGGATTTCACTTGTGGGTTCCTTTCACTCATCGGGTCCCTAGTTTTCAATCAGTTTCTTGACTCCCTTATTATGACTAGACCTAGGGTTTCTTGAATGTTGGAATTATTAGGTTCTTAGCTGTTAGTATGATCCAAATCAGATTAGTGTGTTAATATTCAGTTTATTGCATGAATTCCAGAACACTAGCTATGTATTTCTTTAGTTCTTGAATTACACATGTTAGGTCAGATATTTCAGTTATTCAGTTATACATGTCTTAGTTATTAATGTATCAATATCAGTTAATTGTTGTATACTCAGTTTGTATGTCCAGTTTGATCCAGTAACTTACAGAAATTCAGTCATAATGTGTTAATCACTTAATCCATTGGGAGTAGCATAATACTGAGTTGGACTAGGGTTCAGCGAACCCATTAGTCCCAGAACTACTAGCCACGTAGGTTGTAAGTCCCTTCTGTGGGCTTCATTTCAGTGATCACGCCAGCATGCCTCTATACCTTTGGCAGGTTATATTGGGTCCTCTCGATGGGGCGTATACATCGGACTCCACATTTAGCTCATGTGGTTTTATTATCAGTTATTAGTAGCTCCCACAGTCCAGTCAGATTCTATTGTATAGACCATTTATCAGTATATCCATTATTCAATTTCAGCATGTTATAAATTGGTCACTGCATTCAGTTATCTTAGCATTCAGTATCTATATCATGTTCATATTATATCATTGCTTATTTGCTTTGTTCAGTTATATGTTATTTTAGTTGTATTATATCATGCATGCTCAGTACCTTTAAAGTACTGACGCATACTCTGTGCTACATCTTATCGTGATGTAGGTTCAGGTTCTCAGCATCCATATCACGCTTAGATCGATTCTCGATCTCCAGTTCAGCAGAATTAGTGGTGAGTCCTCATTCTACGAGGACAATAGTCATGAGTTTCTTTTTCAGTAATTTTAGTCCTTTAGTTTTAGTTTTGCTAGATTTAGCTGGGGGCCTGTCCTAGCATTTCTAGTCAGTTACAGGCTATTTTCAGACATAGATAGATTCAGCTTAGTATTGAGTTAATATCTTCTTTGTATTAAACTCATCAATTTCCATATATCTTAGTTATAGTATATGGGTATTCCCCATCTTTTCATTTTGTTTATTATTATAGCTTTCGCATAGTTTCTATTATTCAGTTTACATTTAGTATGCTCATGATCATGCCATCAGGGTTAGCTTGGGATCACTTGTGGTCCTAGGTCCCGTGTCCGCGTCTCGGGGGTAGCTCGGGGCATGACAAACTTGGTATTAGGGCATTAGGTTTAAGAGTCATAGGATATCTGAAAAGCCGCACTAAGTAGAGTCATTTTCATGGGTGTGAAGTGCACCACATCTAATGAAAGGGAGGCTATGAAGTGTTTTAGGAAAACTTCACTTTCTTGATATTCTTATCGTGCGTTAGTATGATCTCCTTTCTAATCCATCGTTATGCGCTTTAAGATCATGCCTCCTCGTAGACCTTACGCCAGGAATGCGAATGCCAGGAATGCAAACGCAGCTCCTCTAGTCCCAAGTCAGGAAGTTTCTAATGCAGAATTTAGGAACGTCATTCAGATGTTAGCTCAGAGTGTGGCCAACCAGAACAATCAGCAGGTTCCAGTTCCTACTAATAAAAATGATGGATCAGTGGCAGCTAGAGTTTGAGATTTTTTTAGGATGAATCCGCCTGAGTTTTTAGGGTTGCAAGTTGGTGAGGACCCACAAAACTTCATTGATGAGGTTATGAAAATCTTTGCAGTGATACAAGTGACTGGTAAGGTAGGGTTGAGTTGGCATCCTACCAACTTAAGGATGTGGCTCACATATGGTTCACTCATTGGAAAGACAGCAGGGGCTACATTGTCTTTTGTAACTTCTTATATAGCAATCCAATTCAGTGTTATCCCAGAAACTCTTTCAGAACCCTTCTCAGTATCTACTCCAGTCAGTGACCCAGTTATAGCTAGACGGGTATACATAAATTGCCCTGTCACGGTCTCTCAGAAAGTCACCTCAGCAGATCTTGTAGAGTTAGAAATGGTAGACTTCGATGTCATTCTAGGCATGGATTGGTTACATTCCTGTTATGCCTCAGTCGATTGTAGAACTAGGATTGTTCGTTTCCAGTTTCCACACGAACTAATCCTAGAATGGAAGAGTAGTAGCTTAGTGGCTATGGGTCGATTCATTTCTTACCTTAAGGCCGGAAATATGATCTCTAAGGGTTATCTCTATCATCTAGTTCGGGTTAAGGATTCAAGCTCCAAAACCCCAACTCTTGAGTCAGTTCCTGTAGTCAATGAATTCGTAGAAGTGTTTCCAGAAGATCTTCCCGGAGTTCCTCTCGAAAGGGAAATCGACTTTGGAATTGATCTCCTTTCAGATACCCAACCTATTTCTATTCCTCCTGACATAATGGCTCCAGCAGAGCATAAGGAATTGAAAGAGCAGTTGAAAGACCTTCTAGATAAGGGCTTCATCAGACCTAGTATTTCGCCATGGGGTGCACGAGTGTTGTTCGTAAAGAAGAAAGATGGTTCTCTCAGAATGTGCATTGACTATAGGAAGTTAAACAAGGTCACAATCAAGAATAAGTATCCCATCCCCAGGATTGATGACTTGTTTGACCAACTTCAGGGTGCTAGTCATTTCTCTAAGATAAACCTCAGATCGGGTTATCATCAGCTAAAAGTCAGAGATAGTGACATTTCGAAGAAAGCCTTCAGAACTCAGTATGGTCATTATGAATTTGTAGTCATGTCATTTGGACTAACCAATGCTCCTGCAGCTTTCATGGATTTGATGAACAGAGTGTTCAAGCAGTACTTGGACTTGTTCATTATCGTCTTTATTGATGATATCATCATTTACTCTAGGAATGAGGAAGAACATACGAGTCATTTGAGGGTTGTCATGCAAACTCTCAAAGATCGCCAGTTATTCGCTAAGTTTAGCAAATGTGAGTTTTGGTTACAATCTATTGCTTTCCTTGGGAATATAGTATCCAACGAAGGGATATGAGTGGATTCTCAGAAAATAAAAGCAGTGAAACAATGGCCCAGACCTACCTCTGCTACAGATATCAGAAGTTTCTTGGGTCTAGCTAGCTAGTACAAGAGGTTCGTGGAAGGATTTTCGTCCATAGCCTCACCATTAACTAGGTTGACTCAGAAGATGGTCAAGTTTCGATGGTCAAGTTTCGATGGTCAAATGACTGTGAGAAAAGCTTCGCAGAATTGAAACTAGGTTGACTACAGCTCCTGTCCTGACTCTACCAGAGGGTTCAGATGGTTATGTGATCTATTGTGATGCATCCAGGGTCGGCCTAGGTTGTGTGTTGATGCAGCGAGGTAAGGTTATAGCTTATGCTTCTAGACAACTTAAGGTACATGATAAGAATTATCCGACTCATGACCTCGAGCTTGCAGCAGTGGTGTTTGCACTCAAGATTTGAGACACTACTTGTATGGTGTTCATGTAGATATGTTCACACACCATAAGAGCCTCTAGTATGTATTCACCCAAAAAGAGTTGAATCTTCACCAGAGAAGGTGGCTTGAGTTCCTCAAAGATTATGATATGAGCGTGCATTACCATCCGGGTAAGGCGAATGTAGTAGCAGATGATCTTAGCATATTATCCATGAGTAATGTAGCACATGTTGAGGAAGAAAGAAAAGAGCTAGCAAAGGATGTTCACAGACTTGCTCGTGTAGGAGTTCGTCTTATGAGCATATCAGATGGTGGTGTAACGGTTCAAAATGGGGCAGAATCTTCTTTGGTAGTGGAAGTTAAGGAAAAGCAAGACAACGATCCGATATTACTTGAACTCAAGGAAGCAGTCCACCAATAGAGAGTTGAGATTTTCTCCCAAGGGAAAGATGGTGTGCTTCGCTACCAGGGTCGATTATGTGTTCCTAATGTGGGCGAGTTGAGACAGCATATTCTTGCAAAGGCCTATAATTCCAAATATTCTATTCATCCAGGTGCCACTAAGATGCACCACGATCTGCAGGAAGTCTATTGGTGGAATGGTATGAAAAGAGATATAGCAGATTTTGTGGCTAAGTACCCCAATTGCCAGCAAGTCAAAGTAGAACATCAGAAACCAAGAGGCATGACTCAAGAGATTGACATTCCTACTTGGAAGTGGGAAGTGATCAACATGGACTTCATCACATGATTACCTCGTACTCGAAGACAGCATGACTCCATTTAGGTGATAGTTGACAGAGTTACTAAGTCTTCTCGCTTTTTGGCGGTCAAGACTACAGATTCGGTGGAGGACTACGCCAAGCTTTACATTAATGAGATTGTGAGGTTGCATGGGGTTCCTTTGTCTATCATATCAGATAGAGGTCCTTAGTTTACCTCTCATTTTTTTAAGTCATTCATAAAGGTCGTGGTACTCAGGTTAATCTTAGCACAACATTTCATCCCCAGACGGATGGTCAGGCAGAGCTACCATTCAAACCTTAGATGACATGTTGAGAGCTTGTGTGATCGATTTCAAGGGGAGTTGGGATGATCATCTTCCTCTCATTGAGTTCGCCTACAATAATAGTTACCATTCCAGCAATCAGATGGCCCCTTATGAGGCATTGTATGGGCATAGATATAGATCTCCAGTTGGTTGGTTTGAAGTAGGTGAAACGGCCTTGATAGGACCATATTCAGTCCTTGATGCTAGGGAGAAAGTGCAACTCATTAGAGATAGACTTAAGACTGCCCAGAGTCCTCAGAAGTCTTATGCATATGTGAAAAGAAGGGAACTAGAGTTCCAAGTGGGTTTTCCTGAAAGTGTCACCTATGAAGGGGGTGATGAGATTTGTCAAGAAAGGAAAGCTCAGTCCCAGATATATAAGCCCTTACCAGATCTTAAAAAGGATTGGTAAAGTGGCTTATGAGTTAAGAGTTGCCAACAGACTTAGTAGCAGTGCATCAGTCTTTCACATTTCACTTTTGAAAAAGTATGTGGGTGGTCCAGCATCCGTAGTGCCATTAGAGATAGTGGTTGTAAAAGATAGCCTTTCTTATGAGGATGTACCACTTGAGATTCTTGATCGTCAAGTTAGAAGGTTGAGAAACAAAGAAGTTGCTTCAGCCAAGGTTTGGTGGAGGAGTCAGTCCGTAAAGGGAGCTACTTGGAAAGCAGAAGAAAGCCAAGTATCCTCACCTCTTTCCTTCCGATTCCACTCCAGTTTGTGGTAATAGTTCCTCTTCAGTTTTTCAGTCATTCATAAGTAAATTCAGTCTTAGAATCATGTTCCTTCAATTTGTCTTGCA
>NW_006239279.1:3501-8380 GCF_000226075.1 Solanum tuberosum | reverse complement strand
CATGAAGTCCAAGTATCCTCACCTCTTTCCTTCTGATTCCTTTCCAGCTTGAGGTAATAGTTCCTCTTCAGTTTTCAGTCGTTCATGCGTAAATTCAGTCTTAGAATCATGTTCCTTCAATTTGTACTTGCATTTTCAGCGTATTTGCATGTTGTTGGAACTCAGTTCAATTAGAAATTCAGTCCTCAGTGTTTAGTGGTAGGGATTGTAGCCCTCTCCCTCCATTTCAGCTAGTTTAGTCTTCATTCGAGGACGAATGGTCCCAAGGGGTGAGATAATGTAACACCCCGTATTCAAAACAGAGAAAAAATACATATTTTGAGAAGTTGCAAGTGCAACCCACGGTTGCCAACCACGGACCGTAGGTCAGACCACGACCCGTGCTGGTGGTCCGTGGTTCACCACTGCAATCCCTCCCCAACCCAGCTCAGAAAATCGGCTAAGTCTCGACCCACAGACAGACCCACGGTCCCTAGGTCAGACCACAGTCCGTGGATCGAGGCCCCCTTTACCCAGCCTTTGAGGCAAATGACGGTCAACCAGCAAGGACCGTCATTCGATCCACGGTCCGTAGGTCTGACCATAGGTGAGGGTCAGCAGCCAGTTAGAGAAAAATTATTGATTGGGTCAACTTCAAATGGTCATAACTCTTAGCACAAAAGGGATTATGTGTCCCATGACCTATGATATGATATGTAATTGAATCATATTTCCAACGCCACCAAGTTTTCTAAAATCCGAACTCCGAGTAAAATGTTATACTCGTTTTAGTGAAGCCCTGTCGGGAAGACTTGACCTACGACCTCAATCTACGGACCGTAGATTGACCTACGACCCGTAGGTCCCATCCATCGATCACTCCGACAGCAGTTAAGTCAGGGGTCTTTTGGTCTTTTCCTATTTCATTAGACCCCTAAGCTACGTCGTTTAGACCCTAAATTATGAGGTTTTAGTCAGTTTAAGCCTAGAAACGTAACTAGAACTTACCTAAGTCAAATCATTCTTCAGAACTTAGAAAATTAGAAGCATAAGAAGAGAAAGAGGCGACTAACCCTAACTCCAAGAACGCAACAAGTTTTCTTTAGTTCCAACCCTAAAATCTAAAGATTTCTCTGTGGAATTCGTCACCAGGTATGTGGGACTTCACTAATGGGTTCCTTTCACCCATCGGGTCCCTAGTTTTCAGTCAGTTTCTTGATTCCCTTATTATGACTAGACCTAGGGTTTCTTGAATGTTAGAATTATTGGGGTTCTTAGCTGTTAGAATGATCCAAATCAGATTAGTATGTTAAATATTCAATTTATTGCATGAATTCCAGAACCCTAGCTATGTATTTATTTAGTTCTTGAATTACACATGCTAGGTCAGATATTTCAGTTATTCAGTTATACATGCCTTAGTTATTAATGCATCAATATCAGTTAATTGTTGCATACTCAGTTTGCATGTCCAATTTGAGCTATCCAGTAACTTACAGAAATTCAATCATAATTTGGTAATCACTTAATCCATTGGGAGTAGCATAATACCGAGTTGGACTAGGGTTCAGCATACTCAAATAGTCCCAGAACTATTAGTCACGTAGGTTGTAAGTCCCCTTTGTGGGCATTATTTCAGTGATCACGCCAGCATGCCTCTATTCCTCTAGCATGGTATATTAGGTCCTCTCAATGGGGCGTATACATCAGACTCTACATTTAGCTCATGTGGTTTTATTATGGGTTATTAGTAGCTCCCATAGTCCAGTCAAATTCTATTGCATTGACCATTTATCAGTATTCAGTTTCAGCATGTTATAAATTGGTCGGTTCAGTTATCTCAGCATTCAGTATTTATATCATGTTCAGATTATATCATTGCTTATTTGCTTTGTTCAGTTATATGTTATTTCAGTTGTATTATATCCTGCATGCTCAGTACCTTTCAAGCACTGATACATACTTTGTGCTACATCCTCTCATGATGTAGGTTCAGGTTCTCAGCATCCAGATCACTCTTAGATCGGTTCCCGATCTCCAGTTCAGCATAATCAGTGGTGAGTCCTCATTCTCCGAGGACAATAGTCATGAGTCCTTTAGTTTCAGTTTTGTTAGACTTAGTTGGGGCCTGTCCCAGCATTTCTAGTCAGTTACAAGCTATTTTCAGACATAGATAGATTCAGCTTAGTATTGAGTTAATATCTTCCTTGTATTAAACTCATCAGTTTTCATATATCTCTGGGTATTCCCTATCTTTTCATTTTGTGTATGATTATAGCTTCCGCACAATTTCTATTATTCAATTTATATTTAGTATGCTCATGATCATGCCAACAGGGTTAGCTTGGGATCACTTGTGGTCCTAGTTCCCGTGTCCGCGTCTCGGGGGTAGCTCGGGGTGTGACAAAGATTGTTGGCATGCTCTTCTTCACTTTTCGAATAAACCAAAATATCATTAATAAAGATTTTCACAAAGGAATCAAGAAATGGCTTGAACACCCTATTCATCAAACTCATGAAAGTTGTAGGCGCATTGGTCTAACCAAAAGACATAACCAAACTCGTAGTGCCCATAACGAGTTCTAAACGCCATCTTGGGCACATCCTCAGACCTAATTTTCAATTGATGGTAGCCAGATCTTAGATCAATCTTTGAGAAAACCGTTGCACCTTGCAATTGGTCAAAAAGATCATTTATTCTAGGCAAGGAGTACCTATTCTGAATAGTGACCCTATTTAATTGCTGGTAGTCTATACACATTCTCATACTACCATCCTTCTTCTTAACAAACAAAACTAGAGCACCCCATGGGGAAGCACTAGGGCGAATAAATCCCTTATCAAGGAGCTCTTGGATTTGAGCCTTAAGCTCTCTTAATTCTGCCAGAGCCATACGATATGGAAGGATAGAAATGGGATGAGTACCAGGCTCCAAATCAATGCAAAAATCTATATCTCTATCCGGAGGCATACCAGGCAAGTCATTAGGAAACACTTCACTAAATTCAGACACCACAGGAATAGACCCAATGGATGGAGTCTCAATCTCAACATCCCTAACATGAGCCAAATAAGCCAAACAACCCTGCTCTACTAATTTACTATCCCGAATGGAGGATATAATCTTAGCTTGCTTAGGCTTGTACACCCTTTCCAACTCTAATTTTTCCCTTCTCGAAATTTTTAGAGTTACAGACTTAGTATGACAATTAAGCACAGCGTAATAGGGGGACAACCAAGTCATGCCTAAGATTATGTCAAAGTCAATCATATCCAAAATCACCAAATCAACCCAAGTCTAAAAACCCATAAACACGATAGGACAAGCACGATAGACAGGGGTGACTATGACTGACTCTCCAATAGGGGTAGAAACACGAATGGGGGAATCAAGTATATCACAAATCATCTCAAAATCAGAGGCAAACCTCACAGATACATACGAATAAGTAGAACCCGGATCGAATAACACATTAGCCATCCGGTCACAAACAAGAATAATACATGTGATCACCGCTTCAGATGCCTCCGCCTCATTTTTGCCCGGGAAAGCATAACATTGAGCTCTATCATCTTGACGAGCCACCTCCCTACCTGGTTGTGTGTTACCCCTACCTCCATTACCATTACCATTTCCTCTACCTCCACGGCCTCACTGATTAACTCCTCGCTCACCTTGTGGACGTCCTCTACCATTATTATTGTTCCCCGCGGATACCACTGCTCTAGACTGTTACTGCTGCGCGGAATCTAACACACGTGGGTGGGGACAATCTCTCCTCATATGCCCAAGTTCACCACAATTGTAGTAAGTACGATTAAAAGATGGTCTGCTACCCGCCTCTACAGGTAACTATTCGGGTTGGTTGTAGTAGTGGTTCTCCACCAGATGGTTAGTGTGGGCCCCAATCACGAATGTCTGGGTCGTGACGGATTTTCGGAAGACCCAAATGAAATTTCATACTTTACCTAGCAATTCTCAACATGCACACTAGAGATCGACTGTTGAAGTGGAAGTTGATAGATCAGAATGTCTCCCTTTATGTGAAGCACAAAAGGAATCAACTGATTACTTGTTCTTTAAATACTCTTTTTTTGCTGCAATTTGGAACAAACTATTGTGCTGTCAAAGACATAACAAAAACACAATAAATGGACAGAGGAAGTGTGTTGGATTGAAACTCATGCTAATGGGAAGAATCCACATGTTGAACTACTTAGGACCACTGTAGTGGATGCATTAATGATATGGTAGGAAATGAATTGTGGGGTCTTTCATACCAAGAAGAATTCAGATTGTGGTTATGCGCGAAGTAGTTGAAGTCCAAGTTAGCGAGCCGAATCACAGAACTTAGCTTCTATTCTTAAACTACAGCTCATGTTTAGTTGCTTAATTGCTGGTATGTTATGATTATGTCCTACTTTGTACATAATTTCCTAATTTGGTATATAAAATGTCTTTATTAGTTATAACCAAAAAAAAAACCATTAATCTTTTAGAGATAAATATATTTTTCATGAAAAAATATATAAAATATTTATAATTATTTATAAAAATTTAATACTATATATATATATATTATAAATTTTATGTATGTAATTTCTTATTTTTGTTGAAAAAGTCGTCTTCGAGAGGTTGAATTTGTAAAAAAAATTATAAAAAAATACCCGACCTTAGGAGGCCAATTTGTTTGAATTTTTATTTTTTTTTCAATTTTTGATGCTAAAAGAATTGATCTCCCAAAGTTGGTTTCGTTAATTTTTTAAAAAAAATAAATAAATAAAACGACCTTGCAAAGTCAAATATAATCCCAATGTAGGATTGGGAGAAACGCCGGTTGAACTTGGAATTTAAATATCTTCTTGAAAGTGAAGAAGGGGGGGGGGGGGGGGGGGGTAT
>NW_006239279.1:0-3151 GCF_000226075.1 Solanum tuberosum | reverse complement strand
GGTGAGGGTTGAATTGAAAATTTATTTCTTAGTCGACTGTCAAAGGGTGAGAGTTGCCTTTCCAGTAAGTTAGCATAACAAATTATAGATAAATATGAATAGCTAAAAGTAAGAGAGACAAATATTTTTATATTGGTTCGGATTACAGGTATGGTACCTAATCAAGTCCTCTTGAATTATAAGGGTTTTCTTTAAAGCTTTTTGAGAAACTTGTTAGTACATAATTTTATGGTTCTCGACTCTACCTAATTCCAAACCATATTTACAATCTTGACACAGTCACTACCTGTATGACCTACCTGTGTCTTTTCTTTCTCTTTTCTTTTACAATTGTAAATTAGAGAGTATACGTATTTTTATGAAAGATAGAAGAGAGACAGTATACAAGTTCAAGTGAAGTGTGTAACTATTTCATTTCGTAAGGCTCTTTTATAGCGGGCTTTAGTGAAACTGCGTTTAGCTCTACTAGGAAAATCCAAGGGTAATTCTTTCAATTAAGGATTCGTATTGATTTCTTGATTGAGTATACATGTCCATATAAGATATGTCTGTGTGATTCCTTTCTTTTCGATCGTCAATACGAAATTTATATCTGCCTTATACAGAGTATTTGCTATTCTCTGAGTCTTAATCCTCCATCTAAATCTTGATTTTGATTATCAAATCTTAATACCATCTTTCCTGAGGTGATTTGTTGATTGATCACAGATTCACAAGTCACACCAAATCATTTTTTCTTTCTTTCAGATGATTTCATTTCCTTATCTTAGTTTACTTCCTTGCATTATAGATGATAACTCTTCATTGCTGCTCCTTTGAGTGTCTTCCCTGCTCATGAGATTTGTTTCTATGTTAATTGTTACAGTAAAACCTCACTAAATTAATACATGTGGGACTCTAAAATATTATTATTTTATAGAAGTATTATTTAATCCATGAATTAATATTTATTAATTTAAAAATTGTTTAGACACCGCAAAGTTCATTCGGAGATGAAATTTCAGAGAATTTAAAAGACCTACTTGTGAAAACGTCATTCATGAATTTGAGGTCATGGTTAATGATCCCGATTACCACAATAAAATGGACGTTAATAACCTGTTAGATGGGTGAAAATGATACACGCTCAGAAGTCCCGAGCTTAGAAGAAATTGTGGATACCATTGGAAAAAACAATGTTGATTATAGAGTTAAAGATGATGCAATACCTTTGGAACAAGTTACGCGTAAGAAAGCACTTATCACATCTAAAACTCTTCATAATTTTATGGTATAGTTCAAAAATGCAACACTGAAACTTTAATTGGATATAATAAGAAAAGTTAGAGATGAGCTTCAACTAGATTTAAATTTTAACAAAATATAGAAAACAAGATAATCATATTTCACTAAATTGTCTTAGATATATTTGTACTTTTAAGAGATTATTAATTTATCATATTACTGAGATCATATATTTATATAGGGGTCTTCTAAAAATATGTTATATTATTATCTTATCGAAATGAGTGCTTTTTTTAATTTACCCAAATCAAAACCGGATGAAAACATTATTCTAGAGAGATTATTAATTAACCGAGTATTAATTTAGTGAGGTTTTACTGTATTATTAAAATATATTTCATAGAATTATATTCACAACAATTCTCAACACACGTATACATTGTATTTTAATGCGGAGTCGTTTTGCTAAATACTTTACAGTTGCTAGGAGTGTGCAAAACTCGAACCGATCAATAGATCAAATTTAAAAAACAATTATGTGATAAGGCATAAGTACCGCCCCTAAACTATGACCGAAATCCCACGGACACACCTTAACTAAAGTAATCCCCTGAATCCATTTTTTTGTAATTTTATACACCTCTTTGGCGTACGTGGCATCCAAACATCTCCCACGCGCCTCAACTACGTGGAGTCATAGAGTGTGTCACGTAAGCTAAAAGGTATTCAAAATTACAAAAAAAAAAAATGAGTTCGGGGGGACTGGGGGGAGGGGTGTAATGTGTATTTGGGATTTTGGTCATAGTGTAGGGAGTACTTGTGCCTTATCCCAAATATTAATTTCGGTCATAGTCTAGGGGAGTACTTGTGCCTTATTTCAAATATTATTGATTTATTGTTATTGGGTTATTGGATTAATGAGTTTTTAATAATTTTATTAAAAGAATTTGTCGGATTAGCGATTTGATTTTAATTTTTTTTAATATTAGTTTATTGGGTAAACAGATAACCCATTAAGACTATAGTAAATTACTATTTTAACCCTACATAAATACTCCATTAAATATTAATATCATTACCTTACTGGTTACTATCTTTGCCATTTAGCTTTGAATTCAATTATTGTCCTAGTTCTTCTATTTGTGTTGCACTTATATAGTTTTTTTCATGTTAGTTACTATTGTTTCTATTTTATGAACATTAAATAAAGTTATATTATTGTTTTGTCACGCTAAAATGTTGGAGAAGTCATATATTTGGTTTATTAGCATTTCCTTATTGATTAAACTGAAAATCGAACCGTTAAGAACTAAAAATCGATTACAAATATCTTGTTGGTTTGGTTATTGATTTAGCATATTAAAAATTAAAAATCGAAAATCGATAAACCAAATCGATAATACATAAAGCCGAACCTAACCGACCGATGCACACCTCTAATTCCAGTTCAATTGTGATTATTCGTCTTTTGTTAATTGTATTTGTCATCAAGTTGGATCTTCTGGGAGTCATCATCGAAAGAATTAAGCCATTAATATATATATAAATATTCACATTCATTGAGCACTAGATGTGAGGTATCGGTGATATATATACAAGTTCAAGTGAAGTGCGTACCTATAAGGTTTGGTAAGGCTGACTTTTATAGCAGGCTCTTGTGAAGCTGATTTTAGCTCTAATAAGAAAACCCAAGAGTATTTCTTTTAATCAAGAATTTATATTGATTCCTTGATTGAGTATACACATCCATTGGTATATATATTTGCATTCATTAGACTTAACATTCATACAACATCAGTTGAATCAGAATGGCCTCAAGAAATTTTTGGACTATGTTGCTTGAATCATATCGAAGAAGCTACTATATTGAGTACTCGTAACAAAATTGAGATATATGTGTCACGACCCAAGCCTAGGGCCTAGACGT
>NW_006239278.1:603234-636467 GCF_000226075.1 Solanum tuberosum | reverse complement strand
GCCTTTACGAGCCCGCCGGATGTTTGCCGCTTTTCCTTAATCTCTACATCTCTCCGTTCTGCCGCCGATTCTGATTCCGTTTGGGCAAAATTCCTGCCGTCCGATTATCCCTCCATCATTGCTAAATCACCGACTTCGATCCCCGATTTCCGATCACTCAAGGATGCCTATGTTTATCTCGCCGATCATCCACTCTTAATTGATGAAGGTCGCAAGGTAAAAAAATGGAAATCATATTAACTTGCTGCAATTTATTTACTTACTGGTTATCTAAATTGATAGTAGATCTGAATATCAACATTTGTATTCTCTTCCTTGCAAATGTCGTATTCATTCATGGAGAATTGAACGGAGAATTGTTTGAATTTTTTTTTTGAAAAGTTGTATATTCAATTTGTAGTCATTTGCTGAGCTGAAATGGTGAATCCAAAAACATTTGTATACGCTTGTCATTTTTTGCGTCACCCGCAACCACAAAATCATGCTCATTAGTCATAATATGAGTAATTAAGCTCGTCATAATTTACGCCCCTACCTCTAAAAAAAAAAAAAAAAGAAGATGTTACTATGAGCAAACATGTCTAGTTTTCATCCTGTTCTCTTTCATCTGTTTAGTTAGTGTATATATGCTTTTGTACAACAGATTTTCTCACTGGATAAATGGACTGGAAAGAAATGCTACTTCTTAGGTGCAAGAGATCTTAATATAGTATGGAGTGATACACCAGACGCTTGGGAATGGACTTGTGTACCAGAGTCCAGGTTCGCCATTATCTTATTACTAATAATTGAAGCTTCGTGTCAATATTTAACTATTTTGGTATCATATTTTCTTGCAATCCTGTTTCGATTACTTCTCTTTTGAGCTGAGGGTCTTTTTGAAACAATCTCTCTACCCAACTAAAGTAAGAGTAAGGTGATACCACCCTCCTCTCCAAACCCCATTTGAGAGATTACACCAAATATATTATTGTTGTTGTTGAATTTAAAATGAAAATTTTGTAGTTGATGAAGCTATCTATGTTTTCTCCCTATTGATCTTGAAAACAGGTTTCCAGAGGTGGCTCAGCTGAAATTTGTAAGGTGGCTTCAAATTTGGGGCACAATAAGAGCTGGGATTCTATCACCACTGACATCCTACACAGCTTACTTTGTTTACAAGTTGGAAGATGATTCTTATGGGTTTGATACTAGACACATGGAGGTTTCAGTTGGAATTTCTGGTGTTGAATCTGCAAATGTGCGGATTGCTTTTTTGCATCTGAATCCAAAATATATATCTGTGCGTATGTACACGTCACCTTATACTCCGCCCTCCCCTTATACAGAGTACTGTTGGGTGGGGCCTGGTTGGCCTGGAATTGATTATGATCCTCCCGAAGATGTTGATTGGGATCATCATCCTAGTAACTTGAAGCTTGATAAACCAGTTCCTAAACTTAGAGATGATGGCTGGTTTGAGTTGGAATTAGGTAATTGTTTTACTGAAAATGAAGATGATTGCATTGAGTTAAGAATGGAAGATGTGAAAACTGGTTGTACAAAACAAGGCCTTATTGTTGAAGGAATTGAGATAAGGCCAACAATTGCTTAACCATTTTACTGTTGTTATTCAATTCATTTAGAGAACTACTTGGTTTTGCCTTCTGAGGTTCTTTTCTTTGCTGTAATGAATAGTATAAGTTTTGAGTTTTATGATACATGGTGTTACCGGGCCTTACATATTTTCCCAATCCATTACATTTTTTTTAGCTCCTCTCTATTCTATATGTTTCACGAGGGTCTATTGAGACTAATTTTCTATCTCTATAAGGTAGGGGTAAGTATGTATACGGATATTTATCTCAAAATTCACCAGTCAGTTGAATGACTATCTCAAAAGCCAATCCTAATCAAGCCAACAGACTGGCAACATTTTGCCATGGCTGTGGTATGTTGTTAAGAGGGGAGAAAGAGGAGGATGCATTCTTGGTGTTGTACATTTCCATCCTTTCAGTCAAGATTTTCTGTTACTAGAATGAAATTAAATCTTGTGAAATTATATTTGAGTATTTAACAGTATATTATATATCTTGCTAAGAAACAAATATTTTTTATTTATTTCTGGTCCTCCTTTTTTCCTCGGAACCAACAAGAGGTAGTATAGGAATATTCACATGTTGTCCATCGACTACATTTTTTTACCTGATTTAATTTTTGTGAAGGAACCTTTATGGTCAAAAATTCATTTCTAAGAGAAATATATTGAACAAGAAAGTGGAGGAGTTCGTTATTAGTTATAAACTCTATTTGATATTATGTTATATATGACTAATACATAAAAAAATTGTGATATTAGGAAGCAAGAAATTGTAATGCATACACTAACGTGATTTAAAAGAAATACAATTCCTCATTAAAATCTTTTTTCGCATCCAATCTATTGTATTTAGCTATTTGTGTCTATCGTATTTAACTATTTGTGGAGAGGATTCTTTAAAGAATATTTTAATTGGAATTATAATTGCATATCATTTAAATATATCAAATTAAATATTGCATAAGAAATAATATCAGCATAAGTAGTAGAATCATAACACATATTCAACAACAATAGTCAATTAATATTATTACTATAAATCATATTTCACATTACCGCACCCTAAGGGGCCGTTTAGTAACTGGTTAGAGTTATGTAGGCATTAGTAATATATGAATTAATTATTAGTGAATTCATATATTATTTTATGCATGTATTAATTATATAAATATTCTCCATTTTGGCTTGAATTTTCTGGCGAAATAATCTTGATCCTCTTCATTCACACAATCTTCATGTATCGATGTTTCTTACTATGATTTAAGAATTGATATGGATTAAAAATTGGAGCCACGTGTTAAAAGTTATGAGCAGGGTTGAAAGTGGAGCTCATGCGTCAAAAGTAATATGCATGAGTTGAAAGTAAAGCTCATGCGTTAAAAGTGATATGCATGAGTTGAAAGTAAAGTTCATGCGTTAAAAGTAAGATGCATGAGCTAAAAGAAGAGTTCGAGCATTAAAAGTTTGTAGGGGTTGAAAGTTGGAGCCCATGTCTTAGAGTAATCATGAGTTGAAAATTGATTTTTCTATTAAATTATGGAGCAACGGGATTAATGAAAATATATCTAAATTTTTTCTCCACATGTAGTAGCATAAAAACCTTCATTATTATCACGTTGATTGCAAATTGATCTGAAATCATTTTGAACATGTCTTTAATGTTGTTCCATTGGATCATTGAACCGTGTGCTCTGATACCACTTGTAGGGTTCAGAAGTGATTAGAGCGTCATGCGAAAGCTTATAATTGCAAATCATATGCAGATAAATTAGACGACACACAAAACTATACTAAAAGCCATATTATTATTATTATTATTTGATATGACCAATTGACCTACATAATTAAAAACTACTTAAAAGCACAAAATCTGTAAAGAGAAAATCTCTCCATAAACAAAACTCTCTAAATGACATCTCAGGAAAAAATAAACTAAGTATGAGAGATTTTTTGTTCTTTCACGAAAAGTTAAAGCATTCATGGTAATACTTTGATTTTCCTACAAGAGAAAAATAAACTTCAAATAAGATAAGAAAATGTAACGACTTGATTCCATCATTAGGAAAAAGCCAATGGGGAAAGAATTGGACCATAAAAACTATTGAGTAGTAACTTGGGATTTCCTAGCCTAGTCCAGATTTGGACGAAATCGGAGTCAACGAGGTCTAGGGAAATCTGCTAACAAATGAGAGATCTAATTATGATTTTGATCACATGACTAGATAGTTAAGACGTTAAGGAACACGTACGACTTTACATAATTAAATTCAGGTGAGTAGAACTTTCGAAACTGATCTTAGCGTGAGCGAGTATTTTCTAAGTGTCATGGGATGAAGGTGTGTTGTGACATGGAGGTTTGAAACTCTTAATTTAGCTCTCTGTTTCCGTTCAAACCGCTAGGGTGGGATTATTCCAGCCAGGACGGGGCCGCTGTAGCGGGGTGAGGACCGATGTGGTGGGACAATCGCGATTTAAGTCGAAAATAAACCCCAAAAACATTTTATTCTGCAAGTTTTGACTTTGAGAGCTAAGGAACGACCCTAGAGGTTTTCTTGATAGTTTTCCACCATTCTTGAGGCTGAAGGTAAGGTAGAGGTTTTCACTCCATTCTTGTCCTCAAGGTTCAAGCAATAACAATGGAAATAGCACGCTCCACACGAATTGTCTAAGGTAATAGTAGGTTGTCACTTTATCCCTGAACCACCTCAATAGGTTGAACACCCTTGAACCATTTACAAGTCACAATACATGTAACAGAGATGCACTCTAAAGCAAGCATGCAATTAATATTGTTCATTCGACAAACAATAGTATCAACCCAAAATGTGATCTCATCAATATTGTTATAAACTAACCTCGGCCCAACATCAATACCGATAAGTATAACAATACTCCGTTCCTCAATAGTTGGTTCATATTTGAATTGCCTGATTCCATAGTTAGGATGTAGCACGACAACATCTCGAGAAACCAATTGTGAGAAGCCCCTTCCCAAGCTATTTTTGAGTTATCCCTGCTGCTATAGTAACTTGGGCACCTAATGCCAAAGATTAGGATGTTACTACCTTGAGATCCAATAATAGGACGATAACTATTCTTATCAAATTCTGTTGCAAATACATGATGACCATACTTCGTAAGCCTGAACACGAATGGAATGAACGGAGAAACATGTTGCCCAGTGTCAAACCATTGACAAGTGAGTAAGCCATCTGTCACACTCTCACACATTGCTAGGTCCCCAAAATCGGCCAATGACGACTGATTGAATACGAATAGAAAAAACTCAGCAATCGCAACAATGTCATCATAAGGGATAAGTGAGACCTATCCATCAACTCCTATTAGTTCATCAAAATTAGAAATCAAAATCTCATGAGAAAAAATTTGTCTGTCACAACAAGCTGCAAATTTGCAAATTGGCATTGTAGGTCGAGCTCATTTTGCTGGAGACTTCCATCAAACACTATGTTTTAGTTTCGAGACATTCATCTTCCTCGATAGTTGATTTCCTAGAATGTTTATCATTAGGATTATCAATTTTAGCTTCCTCAGCAATTTATTTCCTAGAGTGTTTATCATTAGGATTATCAATTTCAGCGTACCACGTAGGTTTGCTTATCACCTGAGTTACATGTAAAGGAATTTGCAACACCACTAAATTATCCGCTACCAAGTCAAAAGCCATGTCAAATTCATGGACTGAGTCTTTAATCTGGTGAGAACTTTCATCAAACACCTGGTCTGCATGGCCTGGATATTCATCTCCCATGACAAAATCTATCCCAGCTAAAAGGAGGTTTGTGTCGATCAAAGTGTCAAACGTCTCAGGATGTACCTCAAAATTATTTGCAATGCTTGATTGTCCATTACCCAAAGCAGATGCGATGTCTTCGCTAACCCTTGTAGTAGCACTGTCAATTGCAGCCTCTTGAATTATTGTTGGTGACAATCCCGTGATATTGGAAATACTGGAAGTTGAGATATGGGTGTTGTCAAGTTGCTTAGACATAACTGAAAAATTGTCCTGTACCTTCTGTACCAAAGTACGAATAGTCGTGATTTGCGATTGTGCAACTGCAGACTCTGGGGTAGTTTGTGCTCGAAAGCACAAAGATAACTTTTCCTTAAAATGCTTCCAATCCTAAAATTATTTGTTGCGATACATCCAATGGAACCAGTCAAGTGCTTCACCATCGAGATAGAGGAAAGGAAGAGGTAGCCAGTCATTCTCCGAGAAGCCAAGGTAAGCGAAGTATCATTCGGCCCGAAAGATCCAGTCAGATGGATTACCCGTGCCAATGAATCGATCTAAACCCACCACTGCCATTAGAGTACGAAAATGAAAGCACCAATGTAACAAACTCAATAACAAGACCAATTCAATTCAAATTCAAGGAACCGACAATTCTATTTCATTAACTCATAATTTGAATTACAAAGGAATTTAAAAACTCAATGGAAATTGAAGAACACAAGTAGAGGAAAGGGGATGAGAAGTAGAACTCATATAAATAGGATGAGAGGACTAGACATTTTTCTCAACAATTTGCATAAACCCTTCTTTCTCATCAGTTATCCTTTTTAGCTACTTGTTAATTGGGCCTTGGACCCAAATTAACCTTTGTGAAGGCCTTTTAGTTATGTTGCATTATCTCGGCCCAATAACTAGTTGTGTGACATACTTGTCGGTATTGATGTTGGGTCGAGATTGGTTCATAACACTACATCTCTCCATTCTACCGCCGATTTTGATTCCATTTGGGCAAAGTTTCTACCGTCTGATTATCTGTCCATCAGTGCCAAATCACAGACTCCAATCCCCAATTTCCGATCACTCAAGGATGTCTATGTTTATCTCGCCGATCATCCACTCTTAATTGATGAAGGTCACAAGGTAAAGAAAATGAAAATCATATTAACTTTACTGCTATTTATCTACTTACTGGTTATCTAAATTGATAGTAGATCTGAATATCAACATTTCTATCCCCTTCTTTGCAAATGTCGTATTCGTTAATGTAGAATTGTTTGAATTTTTTTTTTGTTGAAAAGTTTGTTTTATTTTAGGTGTTTTGATGATCCTCACAAATGCAGGGACCTAGTCCCTAGTAGAGTGCTCTCGTCCAGTTACAAATGGAGTACAACTGTAAAGCTGTCATGCCAAGTGGTAGGTGAAAAGTGCAGTGTCCTACACCAATAGGAAGAGCAGACGAGATTGCATGCTTCATTGTCTCACAAATACGGGGACCTGGTCCCAGGCAGAGTTCTCTCGTCCAGATCTATAATGGGGTACATCTGTAAAGCTATTGTGTCAGAGATTGGTGAGGCGTCAGTGTACTACACCAATCAGAATGGACGAGGGTGTTTGTCTAACGGGTAATAACTCTTTATGGTTGATATTTTCTACATGACACACACCATATTAAATTCATTTATCCTAAGAAAGATGTCAACCAACAAGCCTTTTCAAGAACCCACAAATAAGTTTGCAAGGGACCTGATCCCTGCAAGACTGTGATATGAAAAGGTGACAAGACAGCTGTCAAAAAAGTTGCCACATCTGATGTGGTAGGTGCACAAATTTTCTAAACAGCAGGCCTTCAGCCAGTAGGATTGTTTCAACGAGTTTGTGTTGATTTCTATTATCTCTTTCCAAAATACACAAACTCAAGATTTTGGCAAACAAAACTTGGATTTTCTCTGAAAATTCATAAGCTTGAAAAGAAGGTCATCTTTAAGGAAGAACAATACTCATGCTCAACAAAGGAACCTGATAGAGTGCTAAAGAGCCTTTGTTGAGTTTGAGTTTTGTCAGTTTTTGCATCTTGAAACTTCTCAAGTATACAAGTAAAGACTATTTTGGTGAAGTATTCTCCAGCAAGCACAACAAGGACCTGATCAAGCTGCAAGTATTCGAGTGTGTCTTAGGAGTTATACTTTCGTGTGTATATTGTAAATCTGTTCCTAGTCTATAAAGGATTCAGATATTTGTTTCTGTTGGGAAAGGTCTAAGTCGGTTAGAGTTAGCCGATTTAGTGAGCAGTGTTGTACCTGCTCAGTTAAAGTCTAAGTCATCTAGGAGCTAGTTGATTTAGTGGGAGGTATGGTATCCGCTTAGAAAAGTCTAAGTTATCTAGGGGTGATAGCTTAGTGGGCAATGTTGTATCTGCTCTGGCTTAGTTATATGAGGTATTGCTTAGTGTGGAGATTAACAGACTAATCTGATTTTGTAAACTGGCTTTTACTTTTGCTTGGAGAAGATTAATGAAAGCAGTTTGAAAAGTCCTGGCAGGCCGGGTCGTGATTTTACTCCCTTGAGCAAGGAGGTTTCCACGTAAAGTTGTTTGTGCAATCTTTACTTTCAGCACTTATTTTACTGTTTGTTATTGTAACTGTGCTAAGGACCTGGTCCCATCGAAACAAGTGGACACATATTTTTAGTTACTGCTCTTGCTGAGTAAAAGGACCTGGTCCTTGACTGATAAGTGGACGCATACATTACAACAAAGTTGTATATTCAATTTGTAGTGATTTGCTGAGCTGAAATGGTGAATCCAAAAACATTGTATACGTTTGTCATTTTTTACGTCAATTATCCACTTGCAACCACAAAATCATGCTCATTAGTCATAATTCATTACCATCTTTGAGTCTTCCTTGGGAAGAAGGCTATAATTAAACTTGATATTAAGAGTAATTAAGCTCATCATAATATACGCCCCTACCTCATAAGCAATTGCTGCTTTGTTGCTCATATCTTTATTTTGTAAGATGTTACATGAGCAAGTGAAACAAACTCGATTTCACAATACAAATACTGATATAAAGAAGGGATTCAGAAGACATAAGAAGGAGATGAGATTATTTAAAATCACAAATAACTTCCTTATCCTTTCCTACCTACGTTCTCACACTTCTATACTAATTCCATAACTAACTCTTGCCCTGCTCACGTGACTTTCTTCCAACCTAAAGGTAACTGTCCAACCTTTTAGGTGGAATTACAATTCTAGTACTCTGAAGCGGTTTGCTAATGCAGAAATCATCACTCGCCGCATCCTCTTTATTATCCAAATTAACAGATGTATCAACTGATTTCACAACATTACTTCCCTCCTGAAAATCTACCTTGTCCTCAAGGTTGAAGTCATCTATCTCAATCTTGTCAGGATAATCTTGGAGCTGGAATTGTGTTACTTGTTGGATAGGTTCGCTCAAGCAACGCTTAAGAACTGAAACGTGAAATACAAGATGTATCTTGGCCTCGACAGGTAACTCCAATGTATATGCCACCTCTCCAATGCGCTTGATGACCTTGAAAGGACCAAAATATCGTCGTCTAAGCTTGTGACCCCTTTTCAGCCGCACAGAAAGTTGTCGATATGGTTTCAACTTCACAAAAACCCAGTCGCCCAATGCAAACACTAGCTCAGTATGATGTTTATCTGCAAACTTTTTCATCCTTGTTTGAGCTTTGATCAAATTTGCTTTCAACAACTCCAGAACTGCATCACGATGAATTAAGTAAGCCGCCACCAATTCACTAGCAGTGCACCCCAATATATATTGAATTACATTGAGAGGTTCTCGCCCATACAGTGCTTGAAATGGTGTCATTCCAGTAGATGTTTGGTACGAAGTATTGTACCATAATTCAGCCCAATGTAGCATTGTGACCCACTTGCTTGGATCATCAACTACATAGCAACTGAGATATTGTTCAAGACATTTATTTAGGGCCTCAGACTATTTGTCAGTTTGTGGATGATATGCAGTACTCATAGCTAATGTTGAACCGTGCAAACGATTTATTTCCTCCCAAAAAGAATGGAGGAATTATGGATCACGATCAGTGACAATAGTGCGAGGAGGATCGTGAAGGCGAATTACACCCACTATGAAATCTTCTGCTACAAGTTGAGTAGAGAAAGTGGAACGTAATGGAATGAAGTGACCATATTTGGTCAAACGATTTACAACTGTAAGAATAGTAGTCTTCCCTTTGGAACTTGGAAGGCAAGTGATAAAATCCATTGAAATATCTTCAAAGACTTGATTCGGTATTTGGAGAGCCTGCAATAACTCAGCTGGATGCAAGTTTGTGTCTTTCATAACAAATGATTTCACATCCTTGTGCATTTGGCTCCAATAAAAATTTGAGGCTAGTCTATGATATGTCCGTGCCACACCAGTATGCCCTCCGATGTTTGTGGCATGAAACTTAAACAGTAACTTATGTCGGAGTTGTGCATCTGATGGAATCACCAACCTACCTTTGAAAAATAACAATCCATCATTGAATTGGAAATCCCCGTGATTCTCGACATCTGTTTGTAAAGCTTGCTGAATAGCCAATAATTCTGGATGAGATTGATTCAATGATTTCAACTCTTGTTTGAGATTAAAGGTCCTGGCAGAAATGGCCATAAGAGATGCATCTGAATTGCGAGAGAGGGTATCAACAGCTGAATTTTGTTTCCCAGGTCTGTATATGATACGAAAATCATAACCTACTAGTTTAGTGAGCCATTTTTGTTGCTCAGGAGTTTGGATGGTTTGATTAGTGAGGTTCTTCAAGGACTGTTGATCTGTTAGTATCGTAAATCTCTTGCCAATAAGGTATTGCCTTTATTTACTCACAGCTTGTGTAATAGCAAACATCTCACGATGATATGTTGAAGCCTGCTGCAGCCTTGTACTCAATTTCTAACTAAAATAAGCAATGGGGTGCTCTTTTTGAGACAATATAGCACTAATTCCTTTCCCTGAAGCATCAGTCTCTACTTGAAATTCCTGATTGAAATCTGGCTAGACCAATACAGGGGCGGAACCCAATTTAACCTTTAAAGTTTCAAAAGCTATTTGAGCTTCTGGTGTCCATCGAAAAACCTCTTTCTTCAGCAAATCAGTGAGTGAACTTGCTATGAAAGCATAATGGTGGATAAACCGTCGGTTGTAACCTGCAAGGCCGAGAAAACTGCGCACTTTCTTCACTGTACGATATGGTGCCCATCGCTAGATGGATTCTTTTCCAGGGTCAACAGATAGGCCTTGAGATAAGATAATATGTCCCAAGTAATCAACTAATTTTTGTTCAACTACGCATTTAGACTGTTTAGCCACCAACTGATGTTGACACAATAATTGAAGAACCGAGACTAAATGTTCCAAGTGATCAGTCCAAGTAGGACTATATATCAAAATATCATCAAAGAAAACTAGGGCGTATCGACGCAAGTAAGGTCTAAATATCTCGTTCATAGTTGCATGAAATGTAGAGGGTGCATTAGTAAGGCGAAATGGCATGACGAAAAATTCATAATGTCCATTATGAGTGCGGAATGCAGTTTTAGGAACATCCTCTGGACGGACCCTAATTTAATGATAACCTGACAACAAATCCAACTTGGAGAAATAGTGTGCACCATTCAATTAATCAAAAAGCTCGTCAATGGTAGGAATTAGAAATCTATCACGAATTATGATTGCATTTAATGCTCGATAATCGACACAAAATTGCCAGATGCCATCTTTTTTTTGAACCAGCAATACGGGTGAAGAAAATGGACTAGTACTAGCTCTGATTATCCCTTCTTTAAGCATTTCAGCCACTAATTGTTCCATAACATGCTTTTATCGATTTGGTTTCACATTAACTGGTCCTCTTCTTGGAACTAAATGAATTTTGTGATCCTGACTTCGTAGAGGAGGCAAACCCAAAGGTTTCTGAAATACATATTCATATGTCTTTACCATCACTTCTAACTCAGATGGAGTAGTACATGAAGATTCCAAATCTGATACCAATTCTAGGTGGAAGTACGAGGAAATTGCATCAATAGCAACCATTCTTCTCAAGCTATGTAATTGCACTGGTAAAGTAGGAGGAAATTGCATCAGTAGCAGCCATTCTTCTCAAGCTATGTAATTGCACTGGTTGTACATCAGTAGGTGCATCCCCTTTCCACTAGACCTTGACACCATTTAGAGTGAATTCAAATATCTTCTTTGCATAATCAGTTAGGACAGGTCCCAAAGTTGCGAGAACCATTTATAGTGAATTCAAATATCTTCTTTGCATAATCAGTTAGGACAGGTCCTAACGTTGCGAGCCATGAAACTCCGAGTACTATATCAGCACCATGAAGGGCTAAAATATATAGATCTTCCACTATATTGCTGCCTTGTATGGTTATTGGAATTTTTCTAGCCACGCCCTCACATCGTAGTCGTTGTCCACTTCCTACCACTATTGAAAAACTTGGTGTTGGTTAAGTTTTCAACTAAAGAAAGTTAACCACCCTCACTTGAATAAAATTATGAGTACTAGCGTTGTCCACAAACACTTGTACTGGAGACCCATTAACATGACTAGTAAATCGGAGAGTAGTGGAAGAATTTTCTCCAGATAGAGCATGATATGAAATAACAGAGTGTTCTTGAACCTCCAAGCATTGTAATTCCTCGGCTAAGGCATCATCCGATACAACTTGATCTGATAAAGTTACTTCCGCCTCTGAGTCTTTAGATAACACTAGAGGTTGGGGAAGAAACTTACACTTGTGACCTGGAGAGTATTTTTCATCACAAGAATAGCAGAGACCACGTTCACGACGACTTTGTAACTTTACAGGAGTAAGGCGTTTCATGGGGGGATGATTTGATGCAGTTTGGGTAACTGGAACTATCTGGTTCATAGTTGACTGCCTTGAGACTGCATACTGATGAGTGGGAGTTGGATGAAGTGGTGGAGTTTTACTAAAAGCAGGTTTAAAAGAACCACGCTCAAGTTGAATCTTTTGCTCGTATAAATGGGTTAAACGTATAACTTTGTTTAATTTCGTGGGCTCACGAATCAAAACAACAGTTTTAATATCAAGCCTCAATCCAGAAGTAAAAAAATGTGTTAATACCTGATCTAGAAAATGCATCGTCTCATTAGACACTACTTCGAAGCGACTCTGGTATTCAACAACCATAGTGGTCTATCGAAGTTTAGCAAGTCGACCCTCTGGTGCCTCCAGATCTCGTTTTCGAAATCTGACCAACAGTTTCTCAGCAAAATGCTCCCAATTAACTAACTGTTTGTTGCAAAAAAGCCATCGGTACCATTCCAAGGCATCGCCTTCCAAGTAGAACGAGGTTAGTGTTAACTTATGATCCTAAGTGATTCCATAAAATTCAAAGTAACGCTCTTCTTGGAAAACCCATGATTTAGGATTCACTCCATAAAATCACCCTAATTCAACCAAAGCCAGTTTGTGGCATAAAATTGGAGGTGTTAATGCCTGACCGCCATAAACTTCAGTAGTTTGACGTGGTCAAGGTGTTGCCGCTACAGAAGTACCATTTTGGGAACCTAGTGCCATGACGTGACCTACCACTTCTTTCAACATAGATCGCATCTAAGATATTTCACTCAAGAATTACTCTTTCACCCCATGTATGGAGTCTGCGAGGGACTTGAGTTTTGGGTCCTCTTCCATTAGAGAACTCTCTGGATGAAAGCACCAATGAAACAAACCCGATTTCACAAAACAAATATATATATATATATATATGTTTTGCTAAATAACATTAATGCACAACAAAGGAAATTACAGGAAACAACAACTTAGGGAAATAAACTTGAAATCTAAAACTAGAAGTCTAGAAGGGGTTCAGAAGACAGAAGAAGGAGATGAGATTATTCAGAATCACAAATAACTTTCTTATCCTTTCCTACCCACGCTCTCACACTTCTATACTAATTCCATAACTAACTCTTGCCTTACTCACGTGACTTTCTTCCAGCCCAAAGGTAACTGTCCAACCTTTTAGGTGGAATTACAATTCTAGTATTCCAACGCGGTTTGCTAATGCAGAAATCATCACTCGCCGCATTCTCTCTATTATCCAAATTAACAAATGTATAAACTGATTTCACAACAGAAAACATGTCTAATTTTCATCTTGTTAAACCTTGTTCTCAGGGGCGGAGCCACGTAGGCTCCAGGGTGTCCAATTGGACACCCTGCGTCGAAAAATTATACTATAAATACACGTAAAATTTTGACTTTATATTGGTATATATAGAATTTGGACCCCCTGAAATAACAAAGTGATGTGCAGTGGAGTTGGCAATAGCCTGTGCAATCCTACTTTTTGTCCCGATTCGATTCCCCGCAGGGTTGTTTTCTTTTTCTGTAATTATTTTGACTTCTTGAATTCAATTAAGTAAATAAACATGCATAATTTTAACATAAAAGTTCAATAGCTTGGTGGTTAATAGTATCATGAAGGTCTCCAAGACCCAAGTTCGAATCCCTCCTCTACTAACTATTTTTTTTCAATTAAAATTAAATTATTTTAATACATTTTCCTTGTAGAATAAGATTTCCTTGAATTTAATACTTTTTCTTGTGGATTTTTTTCAATTAAAATTGAATTATTTCCTTAAATTTTAATACCTTTTCCTTATGGAATAAGATTTCCTTAAATTTTAATACTTTTCCCTTATGGAATAAGGTTTTCTTTCTCTATAAATAGGAGACTCATTTACCCAAATATCACAATATTATTAAGAATAGAATCTCAATAATTCTCTCTCTGTTTTTTCTTCTCGTTCTCTTATTTTATAACAAAAATAACCAACTTAATATTTTAGTTTCAAGTTTCAATAGACATGACGAATTATTATAATAGAGTACCAAAAAAAAGTTCGACTTCTCTAAGTCAACCAAATAAAGAAACAACGGTAGATCAATTAGAGATGTTTTATGTAGAAAAGAAAGTATTTCGTACTATTTCTAATGAGTCTATTATAAAAAGGTTTCAGGATATGAAACCTCGTTGAGTACAATTGTAATAATATATTTAAATTATGTTTTCAATAGTAGTTTATTTTCTTTATGTTAGTTTTGAATTATACACTTGTAATTTTATTTAAAATATTCCTGTATTTAATTAAATATTGCTTAACTTGATTATTTGTTTTGGTAATTTAAATTGTCGTTTTTTTAAAAAAAAAATTACTATTAAAAGTTTGGACACCCTTCATTAAATTCATGGCTACGCCACTGCTTGTTCTCTTTCATCTGTTTACTTACTGTATATATGTTGTTGTACAACATACTTTCTCATTGGATAAATGGACTGGAAAGAAATGCTTCTTCTTAGGTGCAAGAGATCTTGATATATCATGGGGTGATACGCCAGAATATTGGGAATGGGCTTCTGTACCAGAGTCCAGGTTCGCTATTTTCCTGCATCTATCTTATTAAAATGGGTGGGTTTTAAATTTTGGGTCTAATTAATTGGTCAAATGGGTTCCTTCATAAGATTGCGCCACGTGTCATTATATGGTCTTTTGTTAGAATGAACGGCAAATAAGCACTAATTTTTGGACGATAGTGGTATCAAAGTCCCAAAAGTATGACAGAGGTATTTGTATACCATTTACTATAGTTTGGTGGTATATTTATCCTTTTTTCCCTTATTAATATACACTATATTTCACATTATTCTTACACGTCATACCAAACTGTCCAAACAAATTATTTCTACATCACCCAAAGATCCTGTAGTAACTAGTTAGAGTTATGTAACTTGTAAGTATTAGTAATATAGAAATTAATTATTAGTGAATTCATATATTATTTGATGCATATATTAATTATACATTAGTTATTTCATCTTTTATCCTACATGTAAAATAATATATAAATTTTATAAATAATCAACCAAATATCGTATTAATTTCTTATAAACATAAATAACTAATTTTTTATTTACCTACCAAACATAATATAAATTATAAAAATATTAATATATGCATAACTTATTTCTTATCCCACCGCAAAACTTAACCACCAAAGGAAAAAGCAAACATCATAAAAATGAGTATATGCATAACTTATTTCTGCTATCAAACTTAACCATCAAGAAAAAGCAAAAATCACCTATAAATATGAGTATAGTAGCATGAAGGGCAACGGCAAAACACACCCAATGGAGAAAGAGCAAAACGAGAAAAATGAGAGTTGTAATACTTGTCTGTCGATGCTACCGGAGGGATGTATCGCTGAGATCTTCGCCTTTACGAGCCCGCCGGTCGTTTGCCGCTTTTCCTTAGTTTCTACATCTCTCCGTTCTGCCGCCGATTCCGATTCCGTTTGGGCAAAATTCCTGCCGTCCGATTATCCATCCATCATCGCCAAATCACCGACTCCGATCCCCGATTTCCCATCACTCAAGGATGCCTATGTTTATCTCGCCGATCATCCACTCTTAATTGATGAAGGTCGCAAGGTAAAAAAAATGAAAATCATACTAACTGCAATTTATCTAAATTGATAGTAGATCTGAATATCAACATTTCTATCCTCTTCCTTGAAAATGTCATATCCATTGAACGGAATATAGTTCATTTTTAATTTTTTTTGAGAAATTGTATATTCAATTTGTTGTCATTTGCTGAGCTGAAAATGGTGAATCCAATTAGGATGACAAAACACATGATATTCTGGCTCATTTTTGCGTTGATTGTCCACTCGCAACCACAAAATCATGCTCATAAGTCGTAAATAGTTACGATCTTCTAGTGCTCCATGGCAAGAAGGCCATAATTAAACTTGGAATCAAGAGTAATTAAACTCGTCATAATTTACGCCCCTACATCATTCCTCAAAAGCAACTGATGTTTTGTTGCTCCATATCTTTATTCTTTAAGATGTTACTATGAGCAAACATGTCTAGTTTTCATTTTGTTAAACCTTGTTCTCTTTCATCTGTCTACTGACTGTATATATGCTTTTGTACAACTAGACTTTCTCACTGGATAAATGGACTGGAAAGAAATGCTACTTCTTAGGTGCAAGAGATCTTAATATTGTATCGAGTGATACACCAGACGCTTGGGAATGGACTTCTGTACCAGAGTCCAGGTTCGCCGTTATCTTATTACTAATAATTGAAGCTTGTGTCAATATTTAACTATTTTGGTATCATATTTTCTTGCAATCCTACTTCGATTACTTCTCTTTTGAGGTGAGGGTCTTTTTGAAATAGTCTCTCTACCCAACTAAAGTAAGAGTAAGGTCTGCGTAGATACCACCCTCCTCTCCAGACCCCATTTGAGAGATTGCACCAAATATGTTATTGTTGAATTTAAAATGAAAATTTTGTAGTTGAATTGAAGCTATCTATTGATTGTGAAAACAGGTTTCCAGAGGTGGCTCAGCTGAAATTTATTCGCTGGCTTCAAATTTGGGGCACAATAAGAGCTGGGATTCTATCACTACTGACATCCTACACAGCTTACTTTGTTTACAAGTTGGGAGATGATTCTTATGGGTTTGATACTAGACACATGGAGGTTTCAGTTGGAATTTCTGGTGTTGAATCTGCAAATGTGCGGATTGCTTTTTTGCATCTGAATCCTAAATTTATACCTGAGGATATGTACACGTCACCTTATACTCCGCCCTCCCCTTATATAGAGTACTGTTGGATGGGGCCTTTATGGCCTGGAATTGATTATGATCCTCCCGAAGATGTTGATTGGGATCATCATCCTAGTAACTTGAAGCTTGATAAACCAGTTCCTAAACTTAGAGATGATGGCTGGTTTGAGTTAGAATTGGGTAATTTTTTTACTGAAAATGAAGATGATTGCATCGAGTTGAGAATGGAAGATGTGAAAACTGGTTGTACAAAACAAGGCCTTATTGTTGAAGGAATTGAGATAAGGCCAACAATTGCTTAACCATTTTACTGTTGTTATTCAATTCATTTAGTGAACTACTTGGTTTTTCCTTCTGAGGTTTTTTTCTTTGCTTGAATGAATAGTATAAGTTTTGAATTTTATGATACATGGTGTTAGCGGGCCTACATATTTTCCCAATCCATTGAATTTTTCTAAGCTCTTCTCCATTCTATATGTTTTACGAGGGTCTATTGAAACTAATTTTCTATCTCCATAAGGTAGGGGGTAGTGTTATGTATACGCAACATTTTGCCATGGCTGTGCTATGTTGTTAAGAGGGGTGAAAGAGGAGGATGCATTCTTGGTGTGGTACATTTCCATCCTTTCTGTCAAGCTATTACTTGAATGAAACTAAATTTTATGAAATCATATTGAATAATTAACGGTATATTATATACCTTGCTAAGAAACAAATATTTGATTTGTTTTTGGTCCTTCTTTGTTCCTCGGAACCAACAAGAGGTAGTATAGAAATATTCACATGTTTTCCATCGATTACGTTTTTTTGCCTTATTTAATTTCTGTGAATGAATCTTGTGAATACCCTTATGGTCCAAAATCCATTTCTAAAAGAAATATATTGAACAAGAAAGTTAAAAAGTTTGTTATTAGTTATGAACTCTATTTGATATTAAGTTATATATGACTAATACATATTTTCTTTTATTATTAGCAATGCGAGAAATTGTAATGCATACACTAACGTGATTTAAAAGAAATACAATTGCTCATTAAAATCTATTTTCGCATCCAATCTATTGTATTTAGCTATTTGTGTGATTGTGTCTATAGTATTTAACTATTTGTGGAGAGGATTCTGTAAATAATTTTTTAGTAGGAATTATATAATGCACGTCATTTTTAATATACGAAATTAAATATTGCATAAGAAATAATATCAGCATAAGTAATACAAGCATAACACATAGTATTCAACAACAATAGTCAATTAATATTATTAATATATACATCATATTTCACATTACCGCACCATAAAGGACCATTTAGTAGCTGGTTAGAGTTATGTAGGTATTAGTAATATATGAATTAATTTTTAGGTGAATTCATATATTATTTTATGCTTGTATTTATTATACAAATATTAATTATTTATGTATTAATTATATATATATTAATTATCTCACCTTTTATTCCGCATATAATATAATATATAAAGTTTCTAATTTGACAACTCAATATCCTGCTATAACATTATGATTATCCTCCTTTGGGCTGGAAGATAAGATTTATGCAGTCCATAGAAAAAGAAAAAGAAGAAAGTATTATGTCATATTACCTCACCCTAAGAGGTCATTTAGTAACGGGTTAGAGTTATGTAGGTATTAGTAATATGTAAATTAATTATTAGTGAATTCATATATTATTTTATGCATGTACTAATTATACAAATTTTAATTATTCATTGTATTAGTTATCTCACCTTTTATTTTGCATATAATATAATATATGAAGTTTCTAATTTGTCAACCCAATATCCTATTGAGTTTGAAAGTGATTAGGGCATCATGCGGAAGTTTACAATTGTAAATCATATGCCGATAAATTAGACGACACATAAAACTATACTAAAAGCCATAATATTATTATTTGATATGACCAATTGACCTACATAGTTAAAAAACTAATTAAAAGCATAAAAACTATAGAGAGAAAATCTCCCCATAAACAAAACTCTCAAAGTGACTACATTGTGGATTATTGTGTTTTTTTGGTATGAGAAGATGTGTATTCAATTCACAGGAAACAAACTTTTTCTCTAAGGAAAGAAAAAACCAAATAAGATAAGAAAAACCCTAACAAATCTCCTCTTTTGGCTTGAATTTTCTAGCAAAATAATCTTGATCCTTTTCCTTCACACAATCTTCATGTATCGTTTTTGCTTGCTATGATTTAAGAATTGATATGGGTTAAAAATTGGAGCCATGTGTTAAAAGTTATGAGCAGGGTTGAAAGTGAAGCTCATGCGTTAAAAGTGATATGCATGAGTTGAAAGTGGAGCTCATGTGTTAAAAGTAAAATGCACGAGCTTAAAGAGGAGTTCGTGCATTAAAAGTTTGTAGGAGTTGAATGTTTGGGGCCATGTGTTAAAGTAATCATGAGTTGGAAATTGATTTTGTTTTAAATGATGGAGCAACAGGATTGTTGAAAATATATCTGAATTTTTTCTCCACATGTAGTAGCATAAAAACCTTCATTATCATCACGTTGATTGCAAATTAATCTGAAACCGCTTTGAACATGTCTTTAACTTTGTTCCATTGGATCATTGAATCATGTGCTCTAATACCACTTGTAGGGTTCGAAAGTGATTAGGGTGTCATGCGGAGGCTTACAATTGCAAATTATATGCAGATTAATTAGACGACACATAAAACTATACTAAAAGCCATACTATTATTATTTGTATGACTAATTGGCCTACATAATTAAAAACTAATTAAAATCATAAAATCTGTAAAGAGAAAATCTCCCCATAAACAAAACCTTCTAAACGACATCTGAGGAAAGAATAAACCAAATATGAAAGAAAATTATATTTTTTTCTTTCACGAAAAGTTAAAACATTTATGGTAATGCTTTGACTTTCCTACAAGAGAAAAATAAACTTGAAATAAGATAAGAAAATCAGGGCAAACCCTAGCATATCCTACTAATTTTATATATAAATAACTAATTTTCTATCTACCTATCAAAGATCATATAAATTATAGGAAAAATAATATATGCATAACTTGTTTCTTATCTACAACAAAAAATTAGTTGTTTGCAACAAAATTTGAAACTGACTGAAAAATAAATTACAATCACAAATAAAATATGAAGAAACATAATTTTATTCGTCAAGACTATGAGTACAAATCAGTTGATCCCTTGATTCCTCTCTCATAAGATTCGTGATTCGAGGACCGGGCCGTAGGGGATTGTTTCTCGAACGAAGATGACTAATTTTGATATCTTTGTGAATATTCTAAGAATTCACGAAATATTTGAATTTCGTGAATTCAAATGTATTCATCATTTATTATAAAATTGACTTAAGAAAACATTAAATAAAGGTAGAATGATAAGTTACATCATTTCTTAATACAAGTGTAAAGTAAAAATATGACATATAAAATGGGACGGAGAAAGTATATGCATAACTTATTTCTTATCTCGTTACTAAACTTAACCACTAAGAAAAAGAATCATAAAAAAATTAATATGTGAATAACTTATTTCTTATCCCGCTACAAAACTTAACCAGTAAGGAAAAACAAATATCAACTATAAATATCAGTAGCATGAAGTGTAACGGCAAATCACACTCAATGGAGAAAGAGCAAAGCGAGGAAAATGAGGGTAGTAATACTTGTCTATCGATGCTACCTGTTATGAACCAACTTTGACCTAATGTCGATACCTATACGGATGCCACATAACTAGGTATTTGGCCAAAAAGAAGCAGCAAAATTAGAAGGCCTTCACAAAGATTGATTTGGGACCCAGGCCCAATTAACAACTAATTAAAAGGACGACGGATGAGAAAGAAAGGTTTATGCAAATTGTTGAGAAAACTGTCTAGTCCTCTCATCCCTTTTCTTTGAGTCTGTCTCTCATCTCCTTCTATTATCTTCTACAATAGTTTTCTTGTTAGTTTCATTTTTTGTATAACTTCGAATTTAGTGATTATAATATTTGAATGTTTCTATTGTGAAATCGAGTTTGTTTCACTACCGGAGGGATGTATCGCCGAGATCTTCGCCTTTACGAGCCCGCCGGACGTTTGCCGCTTTTCCTTAGTCTCTACATCTCTCCATTCCGCCGCCGATTCTGATTCCGTTTGGGCAAAGTTCCTGCCGTCCGATTATCCCTCCATCATTGCTAAATCACCGACTTCGATCCCCGATTTCCGATCACTCAAGGATGCCTATGTTTATCTCGCCGATCATCCACTCTTAATTGATGAAGGTCGCAAGGTAAAAAAAAATGAAAATCATACTAACTTTACTGCTATTTATCTACTTACTGGTTATCTAAATTGATAGTAGATCTGAATATCAACATTTGTATTCTCTTCCTTGCAAATGTCGTATTCATTCATGGAGAATTGAACGGAGAATTGTTTGAATTTTTTTTTTGAAAAGTTGTATATTCAATTTGTAGTCATTTGCTGAGCTGAAATGGTGAATCCAAAAACATTATATATGCTTGTCATTTTTTGCGTCAATTGTCGACTCGCAACCACAAAATCATGCTCATTAGTCATAATATGAGTAATTAAGCTCGTCATAATTTACGCCCCTACCTCTAAAGCAACTGCTGATTTGTTGCTCATATCTTTATTCTGTAAGATGTTACTATGAGCAAACATGTCTAGTTTTCATCTTGTTGTCTTTCATCTGTCTACTTACTGTATATATGCCGTTGTACAACAGACTTTCTCACTGGATAAATGGACTGGAAAGAAATGCTACTTCTTAGGTGCAAGAGATCTTAATATATCATGGGGTGATACGCCAGAATACTGGGAATGGGTTTCTGTACCAGAGTCCAGGTTCGCCATTTTCCTGCATATATCTTATTAATAATTGAAGCTTCGTGTCAGTATTTAACTATTTTGGTATCATATTTTCTTGCAACTTCTCTTTTGAGCTGAGGGTCTTTTTGAAACAATCTGTCTACCCAACTAAAGTAAGAGTAAGGTTTGCGTACATACTACACCCCATTTGAGAGGTTATTGTTGTTGTTGAATTTAAAATGAAGATTTTGAAGTCAAATTGAAACTATCTATGTTTTCTCCTTATTGATCGTGAAAGCAGGTTTCCAGAGGTGGCTCAGCTGAAACTTGTATGGTGGCTTCAAAATTGGGGTACAATAAGAACTGGGACTTTATCACCACTGACATCCTACACAGCTTACTTTGTTTACAAGTTGGAAGATGATTCTTACGGGTTTGATGTTAGACACGTGGAGGTTTCAGTTGGAATTTCTGGTGTTGAATCTGCAAATGTGCGGATTGCTTTTTTGAATCCGGATCATCCTAGTAACATGGAGCTTGATCATAAACCAGTTCCGAAACTTAGAGATGATGACTGGTTCGTGTTAGAATTGGGTAATTTTTTGACTGAAAGTGAAGATGATTGCATAGAGTTGAGAATGGAAGATGTGAAACCTAGTTGTCATCCAAAAGGACTTATTGTTGAAGGATTTGAGATGAGGCCAACAATTGCTTAACCATTTTACTGTTGTTATTCAATTCTCTAGGGAACTAGTATAAGTTTTGCCCTCTGAGGTTTTTTTCTTCTTTGAAAACGTTTTACTTTGCTGGAATGAAATAGTATAAGTTTTTGAATTTTATGATACATAGTGTTAGCGAGCCTACATGTTTTCCCAATCCATTGCATTTTTCTAAGTTCTTCTCCATTCTATATATTTCACGAGAGTCTGTTGAAAATAATTTTCTATAAATTTCTACCATAAGTTACGTATAGGTCACCCTTTTCAAATTTCACTTAGATATTTATCTCAAAAATCACCTTCAATTGAGTGACTCATCTCAAAAGTCAATCCTAAAAAGCCAACAGACACGTAATATTTTGCCATGGCTGTGCTATGTTGTTAAAAAGGGGGGAATGAGGAGGATGCATTCTTGGTGTTTTACATTCCCATCCTTTTAGGTTGGAAAATCCATTACTTCAATGAAACTAGATCTCATGAAATCATATTGAATATTTAACTATATATTATATACCTTGCTATAAGAACCTTGTGTACCAACCACACATTTATTTAACCAAATCCAGTTCTTAAGGCCGTAACTAAGAGTGTCAAATGGACGGATTGAGTTGAAATTGGAGATATTAAAATGAGTTGAAATAAAAATTGAATTGGGTCTTGACCCTCCCAAGTTTACTTTGAGGTCAAAAATGGGTTGAGTCTTGACCCACCCAATTTAACCCTCTTAATCTCAATAATTTTAACATAATGATATTTAACTTTTATAATCATAATTTGAATTTTCAACTCAATTTTTTTTATAAAAAAAATAACAAATTGATAGATAAATACTGAAAGATATTAAATAGATAATAATTCATACCTTCAATATAAGAAGGTATCTTAATAAAGAGCTTTAAAATGGGTTAAAATTGAAAATAGAATTGGATTTAATTGAGGATTCTCTTAAAATGGATTGAGATTGAACCCAATTCAAATTATCTTTATCTTGAGCTCAACTTTTGAAATTCTGTACGGGTTTGACACCCCTAGCCGTAACTGAGTATATTACATCATCTTGTATTTTATACAAGAGATACATTATTAGTCTACAGAGTCTCCACTCCAACAGATGAACCAGGGTTAGCAGGGTCAATTCTGCCCATGCTCTCCTGCACGATGAAACAATTTGATTCACTAGACAACAAATTACGGGTCGTTTGGTTTGAATTCAAGTTGTGATGGAATTAATTATGATGGAATAAATTATGATAAGATAAGTTATGATGAAATTATTTTTTATTGAGGGTTTGATTTGTTGTATTCAAAATAATAAATTTTAAAAATAATTTGTTTGTTACAAAAATGCCCTTCATGAATGTAAAAAGTGATGTAACAAAAGGGTTGAAAGAGATATTTCTGTCATTTACCTATTTTATCCCGAAATAAGTTATCCCGAGATTACTATACCACCCAAGGGGAGGAATAACTTATCTCGATACTAATTATTAATCCCTAGATAAGTTATCCCAAACTTGTCAACCAAACAACAAATTAAGTAATACTATAATTTAATCTCGGGACTATTTGATATTATCCTTCACCCCAAACGACCCCTAAGAGTTGAAGATCAGACCAAAGAAAAAAAAGGATCTTGAGAATAGCAAGTTTACAAGCATCATACACAACATGGAAAGACTACTAAAAGTGATATTATTCTAATTAAACCATATTCTGTACAAGGACAAGCTCGAGGAGGAGCTTGACAGACGACACGGTCAGCAGACATTATTTCTATCAACAGGACCTGAAGGGAAAGGCTGCAGATAACCCACTTCAGCTCTTATGAGCCTCTTCTTCAGCCTTCTGCTTAAGAAAAAAAATGATAGTTAAGAAGAAAGTTCCAAAATTATGTCTACGTCCGCGGAATTAGTCGAAATGCACGAAAACTGGCCAAACCAAAAACATTCTAATACTCCATCTGAAACAATACATACCTTATCAGCTTTCTCTCTCTCAGCTCTCTCCTTTTCAGCTTTCTTCCTCGCCTTCTCCATCCTCTCCCTTTCCATTTTCTATTTTCCCCCAAAAAAAACAACAATTCAATTAATAAGTCATAATACCTAAACAAACACTCAAAAACTTCAAAATTACACATCTAAAACACCTCAATTCAATTTTAATTAACAACTAAACACTCCAAAACTCATCCATACTGTATCTCGTAAACACTCGATGCTAACATAACACATAAAAAAATTGAATGAAAAAAAATATACTACCTGAATGTAAACAGCCTCTTTAGCACGTTCTTCTTCACTGAAAATTCGACCTTTGCTGTCGGAAAAGTAACGAAGGCCGGAAATCGATGATCTTCCACCACCTTCCATTAAACGACGTACTCCACTGCTTGAAACGACAGATCTCATTGCCATATTCTGCTTTCTTCTGGATTTTTTATTTTTAATTGATCGAGAAGTGACTATATAAGTTATATATATACAAAAAAATAATAATAATAAATCAGCTGAAGGTTCGAGCTGATTCTGCGCTCTCACGGATTTTGCTGCCACGTACTGAGGCTCATATCTAATCAACGAATAATTAAAAGGAAAAAAATTACATAGTTATCCGAAAAAAGTATTTTTACACATTTTTTATATCAAAGTTATAAGTATCGTGTTTAATTTGGTGTTTTTAAAAATAATATCTATTATACAAATATTTTTTTAAAAATTATTTATAAAAAATACTCTCTATGAATTTGGTAGAAAAGATGTGAACAAGATTTGCATTGTGTCGTTAACCGTGCATAAATTTTTTTGTATTATTAATAACATGAATTTTTCTATATTAGTTATACATAACATAATATCAGATCGATAGGGTATATAAGTTGAAAAGTACCAAATAAGATATTGATACTACATGTAGTTAATGAATATATTATTTTTTCTAATGCATCCTATTAAAATGAATTGTTTGATAGACTTCATTAAAAATAAAAGTAATAGGTATCCATTATCTTTATGTATTAGTACTAGAGAAAAGATATAAAGACGTCATTAAAGTTGTTCCGTATTTGCATAAAGACACATTAACTTTCAAAGTGTTCTATCACTCCACAAAACTATTTAATATCTTTGTAAATGAGTCATTTTGACCCATTTCCTCGTTTGAGTTGTTACCACGCACATGAGGCGTGTCATGTAGTGTTTTCACTGTCATGGACCAATTTAAAAGTGTCACGTGTCATTTTCTTTCTTTATTATTAATTATTTAATTAATTTATGTCATCTTCCCCAAATTTAAACCCAAAATAGCCGTTGATAGCTCTAATTTTTTGATTTCATGATTTTTTTTTTCATATCAAGATCAATGTTGGTGCTCTCTGTTTGACGACTTCATCATCTTTCCCAAGAAAATAAGATACCACTGTTGGCTAAAATCTGTTTCTGGGGCTTTGAAAAAATGTGCAGAAACTTCTGGACCAATGAAGAATGTGATGTTCTTGTTCAACAAATTCAGAGTAAACACACTCCCAAGCTTTGGATACTCCTGTCTAAGCATCACAACTGGCCCTTTAAGAAAACGAATAAACCCACCAACAATAGGCCATGCTTTAATCACTGGAGGCAAACGCTTCTTAGATCTAGCCATAATTAGTGTAGATATGAGCTTTGCTACCAAAAGATTGCAACTAAAAGCAACCCCACATTCAAAATCTTATTGTCACCTAACTCCATAGCTGAATAAAAAGCCTTGAATGAAGAAAAATTAATGGAAATTTCTTTTTTAGGAGAGAATGATGATAGTCATAGTGGAGGCGCAAGCCAAACAGAGAAGAAAAGGAAAGGAGAAAACGACTTTTCTTCAAAGAATAGGGTTGAGTCGGGTTGAATTCTATCATAGGGAGTGAACAACACACGCGACTACATAAACAAGGGAATGAGTCAAAATGACCCATTTACAAAGATATTAAATAGTTCTGTGGGGTGATAGAACACTTTGAAAGTTAAGATATCTTTATGCAAATACGAGACAATTTTGATGGTGTCTTATGTCTATTAGTAACTTGTTTGAGTTTGGTACAATTTTCAACCATCATTAGTTATATACTTTATTTATAGTAAAGCAAAGAGTTTTCAAGCATGCATTTGTATGATTAAAGACGTGTAACGATTCCGTAATTTTTAAACACTATATAAAAATAATTTCTTCATAATTAATACAAATATATTAATAATATATAAATATTATTACAAATATTAATTTTATACACTAGCGGAGCCTTTTGCTAAGAACCATATCTGTCATTCTATGTTCCCCTTTTTCAGCACCTGAATTTTGAGTTGGTTGGTGAAATTGAAACCTGGGTTTAGAGAGGAGCAGAAGGGCAAAAGATGTATCATCCTACTAGAGGCGGCGTTCGTGGCGGCCGAGATCGTAAGCTTTCTTTGCTCATCTATGGTTAATCTAGGGTTTCTTTGTTTTTCTTCTTCTTATAGTTCGTCATTTAAAGTATTACGTTTCATCAATTGTTAGTCTAATTTGCTTACATATGGTTAAAATTTGAGAGAATCGCCCTTCCTCGAACAAAGATCGAGGCTTTTCTTATTATGTATTGAAGTTGAAATTATTTGAGATATCATTAATTGTGGAATTATAGCATGCGGATTTATTGTTGTTATAAACATAATCAGATTTACTCCCAGCAGTCAGTAGGATTAGATAGGAAGATATGAAGGTTGAAGATTAAGGTAGAAGGTTAATAGATAGTCGAGTCTCTTATCCGTATATGTTGTTATTTGTTGTTGCTACTTGTTCTGTTCTTAGCTGTTTTCAGCATGGCTTCTTCAGTATTGCATTTGTTTTACATACTTGATTTTTGATATGCTTACTCGAGCCAAAGGTGTATCGAAAATGGTCTCTCTACCTTCACAAGGTAGGTGTAAGGCTGGTACACACCACCCTGCTTAGACCCCACTTGTAATGTAATGGGTTACACTGGTTATGTTGTTGTTACCCTCTAGGATTAGAATGGAAAAGTTTTAGGAGTTATAAACAACAACAATTACTGTTACTATCCAAGGAAGTTGGGGAAAAGTTGGAGGAGTTATGAACTTGTAAATTTTGGGTGAAAGGCAGATGATCTGTGTAGAAGGAAAATTAAGGTTGGGTTCTTGAGATGATGTTCAATGCATGCTTGTTTTCCGATAGTTTGATGTCTGTATTTTGCAAGTCCATGTTTATATTTGCTTGATAAAAAAAGGTCATGTTTCCATTTGTCAGATTCAGGAGTTTTCTGGTACTTGCTGCTTGTATTGAGTGAATCATGCATGTGGTCCAACAAATTAGTTCCTTTTTATAAGTGCAGTTAGATGTGGTCTGCTTTCTTGGTTCTCGTTTCTGCTTATTATACATGTCTCTTTGTCTCCCTTATTATATTTTCCCTTCTTATCTAAATGTTGCTCCTTTTAGTTGGGGTTCTGGCTTATCGGTCTAATTCCGTGACAGAAGTTATGAGACAGCTGCATAGATATAAGAATCAGTATATCTTAGCTCTTCCTAGAGTCATAAATTTTGAGTTGTAATGCTTTCTAGTTCAAACACGCTTAATGAAGTTTTCCTGTAGATGGCATAGGAGGTTCTTCCACAAAATTTGTTCTTGTTTTTCTGGAGATCAAGCTGTTAAATTCTTGTCCTAATCTCTAGTGTTCCTAATGTATTATTTCTTTGCTGCAACAGAATTTAGCTGGGATGATGTGAAGGTTGATAAACATCGAGAAAATTATATAGGTCATAGTATCAAAGCAGCAGTTGGGAGATGGCAGAAAGGTATATATTCTTGTTCTCAAATTATACAATTGCAATTGCTGGAAATTAGTCGATAAGAAACATATATATATATATATATATATATATATATATACATATATATAGTCGATGAGAAACATATTGCTTCTGCTGTTTTCCCCAAGGCCATTGTAAATTAAAGGATGGTATATATGTTCATCCCTATGAGTAAGAGATTTTTTTTTCCTCTGAAGATTGTAGATATGAAAAAAAAAAATATATCCTTGAAGCATAACAATTAACTGCAATTTGAAGTACTTCATGGTATTTTTTTAATGTGCTGCCCCAAGTTCAGAGCACAAATTCTGTTATCTATTACTGTACACCATAAGTTATTGATTTTGCTGGAACTTCTGGTTGTATGTTGTATTGAGTCTTTGATCAAGTATAGTTTAGTCAAGCATGTGATAGAATGCTAAGATAAGTGTACTTTGGAATAAATGAATTCACATCAAATATGTTAAATGTCATAAAATGCATGTACAAAGGAGCAATCAGAAGTGTGAGACCAGTAGGAAGAAATATAAAGGAGCTAACTATTTTTTCTCGAAACAGGTAAGTTAGGAGTTTAGTATATTCGTGGATTTTTATTCCAAGGGTCTTCTCTGAGCTTGAATTTAATCATGCTAAGGTTGGATGAGATAAACAATAGTTTATAGGATGATGTTAGATGGCACGTGTACCTGCTGATGATATTGTGTCAATTGATGAGACTAACGAGATGAACAAATTGGTGCTGTGAAGAAGCACTCAAGTGATTGAGGATTTTCAGACAAGTATAAATTAGATAGAATATATGCACAGGAAGTTTAGCTCTCATAAGAATGAAGTTGAAGTGCTATTAGGTCGAGATTATGGTACCTAAATGCAAATGATTCAAAAGTCTAGGTCATTGTCGTGAAAAGCAAGCGCTTTGTCAATTAAAGTGACAAGGCGAGGGGAGGTTGAAGAAGCAACTTCTCCTGTTGAAGAAGCACAAACTGGCCAAGCCCTTAGGTAATTAATTTTGTTTAAAAAATGGTAGCATTTTGTTAATAAAATCAGTACTAACTCAGTTCTTAGACAGTACTTGGAAAAGCCATATTTACAATAGAGTAAGAGAGAGCTTCTAAACTGAAACATACAATCTTGTGCATATCGCTACAGTGATTTGAGGTCTACCTCACCCCTTTTTTACACCCTCACTCACAGTAAGTTTCATGCTTAATAACCGTTTCATCTGGAGGTCTATGCAAAACATAAAAAACAATCTCAAGTGACCTCCACTCATTTATCCTTCGTATGTGCTACTTGTACCTTCTACTGAATGTAGTCATTTTTACCTTGGCTAATCTTGTATTCTCGGAGTAGATTTTGCTGCCCTGCTTTGTAGACTGTAATTATATTGCTGAGTGTGAGGAGATGCATATTTTTACAAAGCTAGCTAGACAATATAGGTTTGAAGTCATAAATAACTTGTTGGAATCCTGAGGTACTAAATCCATATTTTATCTGGGGTCCCAAGTGCTTTTTACTGGGGCAAGATGGGGGTTTGTTGTACTGGACATTTTATTTCTTCATTTACATAGTCTTAACTAGTGGCATATTTTACATCTTGTTGTGGTGTTTTCTCCCCGCTGTACAGGGAAAGATCTTCATTGGTACACCCGCGATAAGAAATCCCAGGATAAGGATATGGAGGCAGCAAAAGAAGAAATACGTAGGATTAAAGAAGAGGAGGAGCAGTCAATGAGGGAGGCTCTGGGCTTAGCTCCTAAGCGTGCCACACGTCCTCAAGGTACTCGGCTAGACAAGCATGAGTTGTCTGAACTTGTGAAGAGAGGTTCAACTGCAGAAGACTTGGGAGCAGGGCATTCTGAAGCAGCTCGGGTGGACGGTCTTGGTTTCTCAAAGTAAGTACTGATTTCACTAGCATTGAATGTTCTATTAAGATTTTTGTGGTTCTTATTGGTCATTTTATTTCACCTGTTGCGCTTTATGTGCTCTATTTCTCCTCTCCCTCGTCTCTGAATTTCGTTGCTAGTTGGGGAATTGGGGATTGACTTTGAAGATGGAAAGGTTGTAGAGTAAACTAAATTATGAGTTAAAGAAAATAATAAAGGATTTTGTTTCTTCTTTATTCTATACGGGTGCCTAAATCCTAATCATGTTTGTTAACGCATTCTGCAGATTGCCCAAACCTTGGGAAGAACCAAGTTCACCATCAGGTTTTCCATCTAATCCAGTCGATGAGCCTGTAGAAAAGATTAATGCAAATCTCCCTGCTGTTGCACCCCTACAGAATGAAGAAGAGTCCGAGGATGAAAGGAGCCAAAAGAAGAAGAGGCGAGAAGAGAAGAGACGGGAAAAGGATGAGAGGAGAGAGAAGCGACATTTGCATGATACAAATGATAGGAGGAAGCATTCCCGCGATTCAGATGACAGGAGGAAACGTTCCCGTGATTCTGACGATAAGAGGAAGCACACCCACGATTCAGATGACAGGAAGAAACACAAGAAAGACAAGGAGAAGAGAAGAAGACATGATTCTGATTCAGATTAAACTTGAATAAATCCTTGTAGTTATTGTGTGCTTGCTATCATTTACCTTAACAATTTCATTCTGATTATTTGTGTTGGATTCAGTTTGTTCTGTTGTTGCCAGTAGTGGAATATGCAAATTTGTGTTGTATTTGGAGGGAAAAGGGTCCAAATATACTCAACTTATATTTATTGGTTAGCTTTGTCTTCGGCTATTTATACCCCTGTTGTTACTAAAAATTAGCAAAGACAACCTAAATTTGATGGATGACTCTAAATCGACTTTGATTTCCAGATTTCACTTAAAATTAACCGATCTTAGATAAATATTTTCTAAGTATGTAGATATAGTAGTAAGATATGAAAGAAGTAAACATATGAATAATTGTGGGAGATTTAACATTCTAAAGCTATTATAAATAAAAAAAATTATCAAAAGAGTTTTGGATGAAATCTCAGTTACAATTGTAACTCAAATAGAACAAAAAATAAAACTAGTTTCAAATTTTATCTCAAAATTATTATTCTTATCTCAGGTACCAAACGATATAAAAGTTGTCATGTTGCTATCAAGTCTTTTACGTAAATATGATTGTTTCCAGCAATCGAGGGACTTTTTTGGCCATTCTCTAGAAGGTTGGTCCACGACGAAATTATCAATGCAAAAAAATAATTTAAACTATTAAATTATTCCTATCCAAACAAAATATAAAAAATACTGGCTTTTCCACTAGTCTAAATAATATAATAATAATAATTCTTGGGAAACCATTAAAGCAAAAAAAAAAAACTCAAAAAAGAGCCCAAAGTGGAAAAAGGAAGAGGAATTCTCACTAGGCTCTTTGCTTTGTTCTTATTCTGTAATCTGTACCCATATCTGCTTAGGATTTGTTAGGCACATAAGAAGAAAGGGGAAAAAAACCCTTTTTTAGAATCTTTAATTTGACTGAAATTTGATCTATTGATTTGTTAAACTGTTAATTGAAAGATCGATTCTTGTTTTGTGTGAAATTTGATTGAATTTAGCAGGGAGGAAAAAGATGGTGTCTGCAAATAGGGAGATGGCTGTTTACTGTTTTGATACATTGGTGTCTCACTACAACAAGGAACAACCTCCTCCTCCTGCTTTTGATGAGGGTGAACAGTAAGCTAATTTTTCTCTTTGCCCCTTTTTGTTGTAGCTTAAAATTAGAGACACCCATATTGATATTCTTGCAAAGTTTGTGTCTTTTTTTGTTTTCTTGTATATGGGGTGTCTTTAATTTTTGTATGCATGTATATGAGTTGAGCTTCTTTTTAGAGTTGGATGTGGAGGATGCTTACCATCTGAGCAACCCATTTATGAGTTGAGCTTAGACGAAGAAGTGATGATTCATATAGCTGACCCTAACTTGATTGGGAGTTGGGATTGAGTCCTAATTGTTGTTGTTGATGCAATGTGTGAACATATCCTTATTACCCTTTTGTGAATATGACATGTTTAACTTCCCGTCTGGAGATATGTGCAGTTTTTATATGCATTTATATGGGTTGAGTTTAAACGAAGAAGCGATGATTCATATAGCTGACCTTAACTTGATTGGGAGTTGGGACTGAGTCCTTATTGTTGTTGTTGTTGCAATGTGTTGACATATCTTTATTACCCTTTTGTGAATGTGACATGTTTGTGAGATATGTTTAACTTCCCTCCTTGAGATATGTGCAATTTTTATATGCATGTATATGAGTTGAGTTTAAACGAAGAAGTGATGATTCATATAGATGACCCTAACTTAGTTGGGACTGGGTCCTAATTGTTGTTATTGCTATGTGTGAACATATCTTTGTTACCCTTTTGTGGCATAGTTTGTGGGGAATGTGTAAATTCCCTCCTGGAGATATGTGCAATTTCTCTATCTTTAGATTGGAATGAGTTGGATTCTTTTGTACAAGTTACTTACTCAAGTGTTTACAGGGGAACAGTTTATTTTCTTGGTTGTATGGTGCTGAGGCCTTGGAATAGGAAGGGTCAATGCTGTTTCAATCCTTTTGTGTTCTTGAATCTGGAAAATTACCTGTTTATTTTGTTGTTTAGTGCCAACTGGAAATGATGTGCTCGCAAGATGTGATTCTAACTTTTACTGAGAAAAAAGATGTTATTTTTAGCTTCTTTCATTCCAATTGCGTCACTTGTTACTCTTTATAAGTGTTGATTTGTCATGGCCTATTCAAAATTGTATTTTCCTTTATATCAAAACATTTTTTTAAATAAGATTTTATGTAGGGCATTCCTTTTCTATTGGAATCTTCCCTTTCTTTATATTCCCCCCC
>NW_006239278.1:596751-600612 GCF_000226075.1 Solanum tuberosum | reverse complement strand
CACCACCAAATTTCTAATCGTTAGTCTTCCTTGAAACATCTTTTTCTTTCATCAAGTGAAGGTCTGTGTTCCACGAAACTTGTTCTATTAACTGTCTATGTATTTTGTTCTCATGACAAAATGTTCTTTATAGTCTTAATAAGTTGGAAAACGCATCTGCTTTTGGACGGGGTAAGGATTTTTGGGTGTCCCTTTTTGTAAGCTAACATCATTCTTAGTCTTTCATCTGTAACTCATGAAATGGCAAAACCAATACAAAAATAAATTTGGATTTTTCTCTCATGCTCAAACTGCATTTCAGCCCGTTGTTTGTGACTTGGAAGAAAGTGGTGAATGGTGGGGAGCCTCGTTTGCGCGGATGCATCGGCACTCTGGAAGCTCGCTGCATTGTTAATGGCTTTAAGGATTATGCTCTGACAAGGTAAATTGCAAGTGAAGTTCTTATATTTGAAGTACTTTTTTTTTTCTCTTTGCAATTCTATTTCATGTTTGTTAGCTACTCCCTCCGTCCCTTTTTAGTTGTCCACTTTAGAAATGGCACACAGATTAAGGCAACAATGATTAGCACAGTGAAGTTACAATTTTACCCTTATGACAACTTTTCACTTCAAAATTACAACCACTTATTTGAATTCAAGTGAAATAAATTGGAGGGAAACAACATACACTTTTACAATTTTCAAGAAGTGTAAATAAGGGTATAATAGGAAAAAATTTGTTGTCCTTTCTTGATTTGTCAAAATGGACAACTAAATAGGGACAACCAAAAAAGGAAATATGGACAAGTAAATAGGGACGGAGGGAGTAGCTTTTTTTTTCCTCCAAAAAGACAATAAATGGGGAAAATAATTTGTCCTTCTTTCATTGGTGGGCCAATGATTAGACTTTCTATATTTGGACAAATTATAGAACTGTCCTCTTCTCTTTCTTTAGAAATAGAAGAAAAAAAAAGTATACAATCTTTACCAAAAAATTGAAAAATAAACTTTTTCTTACAAAAAAGATACTCCATAAAACTAAAAACAAACTTATAAAAATCACAAAATCAAATCTCTCACTACTAATAAAAGCATATGCACTTAGATAACATAATTAAAGACGATACACCTAAAAGATTGATGTTTTGATTTTATTTAATTTTTTTTTATTGATGTTTTGGAATGATATTAAGATAATTGAGTTTCATTATGTGACAAAGAATTTGTTGAATCAAAGCTGATTATTATTGGCAAAACTGTTTGAAGGATTACATTAGTTGTTTGGCTTGTGTATGTTTGATACATTTTCTATCAATTTATTGGACACTTCTTGGGCGTCTGAAAGCATTCTATTTCATACTGGTATTGTACTATACTCATGATTCAGTATGTTAGTATGCAGAAAAATGAATCTTGAGATTTTTTGCACTTTAATCTCTTCGGTTTCACTGTTTGAGTATAAATGACGTTTTACACTTCCTTTTCCTTGTGCTGACTTGCTTTGAAACCTTAAGTTTGTCACACTCTTGGGTTCTTAAGAAAGTGAATTGCTTGCTGCTTTTATTTTCTTAAATTTGTTCCGGCCTAAATAAAAACTTATGTTATATCTTATGACACTGTATCTACGTATTTACATATTTGAATTCATCTGCAGTGCTCTTAGGGACCGTCGTTTTCCTCCGATACAGGCTAAAGAGTTACCTACTTTACAGTGTACAGTTTCAATTCTCACTAATTATGAGACTGCAGCTAACTACCTTGATTGGGAGGTACTGCTTTTGAACTTACTTTGAATCTCTGATTCTTAAATCATGGAGGATATGAACATGTTTGTATGCTTGACATATATCTTTTTGTGATTGCGTCATGGCTTTGTGGAGCAAATTCATGAGCACCAAACGAATTCAAATAAGAAGCAAATTTTGCCATAATTTGGACCGTCAGATTTCACTTCTTAGAATGGTGTTGAAACATTGCCTGCATTATTTGTTTCTAAGACGTTATACTGTACTTGGATGGGATGGTAGAGCTTAGTTTTGTTTGGAGTGACGTGCTATTAAAAATTTGTTACACAAGCATGACAATCAAATCTGCCTTTGGACTTGTACAACTCCCTAAACATGTAACGTGAAGCTTAGAACACAGTCGTCTTTTCTTCATTTTCTCCCTCATGCGAATCCAAATTCTGAAATCAAATGTCAGTCATCATTTTACATTTTCGAAACTCTCCTATTGGTTTTTAGATGATTCACCTTCTGTATGTTCTTTTGCTTGGGTAAGGTGGTCGGTGGTCATGATTCGTCAGTGTGTAAATCCTCGTCATTGTTGACATAATCATATGATAATTTTTTTATCTACTTGCATCCCTTTTTCTCAACAACTGCTTCTCTCTTGTTGGTTTGGTGTAGTAGTATTTTGTTCTCAGGAATGTAATGGCTTTGTTCAGGTAGGGAAGCATGGGATAATTATTGAATTTACTGACCCTAACTATAACACAAGAAGAAATGCCACGTACCTACCTGAGGTGGCTGCTCATGAAGGTAATTTTCTTCTCCCTTACCTATCACCGACACAGAATGTTGTGCATCTTGTCTATTTAAGTTATTCTGGCACTTGTCGAACTAGTTGAGCTGCAAGATGAACTTACTGAATTTTGTCTCCAGGGTGGACCGTTATAGAAGCAATTGACTCACTGATACGCAAAGCAGGTTATAATGGACCTATAACAGAATCATTGAGGAAGCAAATCCATCTAACTCGATACCAGAGCACATTATTTACTATGCAGTACAGTGAATATGTGGATCATGTGAAGGAAACCCGAGGTCTCGATCCAACTATTAACGGTGTGAAACCTTGAACGTATGGATTGTTTGGAAGAATCTTCCACCTAAGACCAGTAGATGATTTTGGTTAAGTGGAAGATAAACCATTCTAAATTCATGGTTGGAATATGCTGTTATATTTCCAACCCTGTCTAGTGATTGTTTTCATAAATGTTTTACGTTGTTCTTCAAGACTGAAACTGAACTCATTTTCAGTGCTAAGTGCACCCCAAAAAAATTGGACTTCCAACAGTTTCTTTAAAAAGCTGTATTTGTGGCTATGTTGTTATAATATAACTGTCTGCTTTCTGTGGTTAAAAACTTATTCCTGTTGGCTCTGTGTTTTAGTTCTCTACTTGAGAATTTGAGATACAAATCTTGAATACTTTCAAATTGCTGTGGGAATAATTTATAGTTATTGCTGGTGTCTAGTTATTTACATGACTATTGTTGGGCTATGTTGCTCGGACTCTTCTATAAGTCTACAGGTGTGTGTCGGATACTCCAAAAGTAGTGCATTTTGGAGAATGAGCGAAAATCTGTAAAGGACCTAAAATCTTAACCTTTACCCAATCGCTATGTTGCTCAAACTCTCTAAAAATATTGTCGCACCAGTGTTGGAAGAAAGCATCCATCTTGGGGCCTATTGAATTTTCTTGGATATTTGTGTTCTGCAAGTTGACAACTCTTACTTTGTCTCCAAGTCTTATATATTATGTCAAGGCAATGTCGTCTATCAGAGTAGCAAAACTTGGTGTTTATAGTGGAAATTGAGCTACATGGTGCATATAATATGCATTACATAGTAATTAGTATGTGTAGCCACCCTTAGATAGGAGGGGGTTTCCAAACGTGATTTAGCGGTCAATGAAGTGAGAGAGATTTTGGTGATGAAGATTCCAATTGTTGATGGGGAGAGGTATTTGGTATATATGTTGGTTGGAAATAGTAGGTAACCGATGTGCAGAACTTGGCTCAAACACTCTAGTACTCGAGTCCCCCACCCCTTACCCTACCATGTCAATCCCCTACCACACTCCTACCTCACTTGTAACCCC
>NW_006239278.1:572717-596716 GCF_000226075.1 Solanum tuberosum | reverse complement strand
TCCCCCCGTTTAACCCCCCCCCCCCCCCACCAAATTCATTTCCATCATTTTAGTGTTTGTCTAAAATCATGAATAAATGTTCAACAACATCAACATATCTGATGTGATTTCACGAATTTTTTTGGAAAAGGTGCGATATATGCAGATTTTACTCACGTCTTATGAGGTAGAGGCAAATTATTTCATTAAACCATCATGTAAAGAAAACATATCAAAACAGAGTAAGTATGAATGCATTAATTGAAAACTCCGTGAGAATTTGCATCACAGAATGCGATGAGATGGTTAAACTTCCTAAACCAACAAATTCATACTCAGCTCGTGAAAGAACTTTTTGGTATGGAGCTTTTCGATCCTCCTTTATAGGCTATTTCATGCAAACTTAGATTAGTCGTTCTGTGATTTTTAAATATCAAATGATCAAATCATAAAATAAAATAAAAAAGAAGAGAAAAATATCACGTAGCTAGTCAGTTATCCTTTATAAAAAAGAATAAAGAGAATTTTTTTTTTTTTAGAAGAATTCATATTTATTTCAAAAGTCAAATTACCAAAGAACCCATTGTATAAGTTTAGCATCTTATTTCTTCCTTTTGGGTGTTTGTGTAATTCAGCATAAACATAATCAACTAAGCTGTTAAAATTTTTGAAACTAAAACTTTAAAATTCCAAACTATACTGATCTAATTTAATATAAAAATTATTTGATAATATAATATTTACAAAAAAAAACGAAATTACCAATATATATGTTGATTGGAAATAGCAGGTAATCGAGATGTACGGAATGTGGCTCAAACACTCTAGTACTTGAGTCCCCCACCCCTTACCCTACCATGTCAACCCCCTACCACACTCCTACCTCACTCGCCCCCCTCCCTCTCCCCCCCTATTTCATTTCCATCATTATAGTGTTTGTCTAAAATCATGAATAAATGTTCAACAACATCAAAATATCTAATGTGATTTCACGAGAAATTTGGCAAATGTGCGGTTATCGATATGCAGATTATACTCACGTCCTGTGAGGTAGAGGCAAATTATATTGAGCGGATATTGACATAGTAGGTATGAACGCTATTGCAGCATCATATCTGATATAATTCCACAAGTTGATATGAAGAGGGTAGAGTATGTATACATCTCATTTTCAATAAACCATCATTTAAAGAAAAGCATATCAAAACATAGTAAGTATGAATGCATTAATTGAAAACTCCGTAAGATTCTGCATCAAAGAATGAGATGAGATGGTTAAACTTCCTAAACCAACAAATTCATACCCAGCGAACGAAGAACTTTTTGGTATGGAGCTTTTCGATCCTCCTTTATAGGATATTCCATGAAAAATTAGATTAGTCGTTCTGTGATTTTTAAATATCAAATGATCAAATCAAAAAAAAAAAAATATCATGTAGCTAATCAGTTATCCTTTATAACAAAAGAATAAAGAGATTTTTTTTTTTTTAGAAGAATTCATATTTATTTCAAAAGTCAAATTATCGAAGAATCCATTGTATAAGTTTAGCATCTTATTTCTCCCTTTTGGATGTTTGTGTAATTTACCATAAATATAATCAACTGAAGTATTAAAATTTCCGAAACTAAAACTTAAAAAATTCCAAACTATACCGATCTAATTTAATACTCTATGAAAATAAGTTAATACTATAATATTTACAAAAAACGAAATTACCAAAACGTACAATGCCCAGCCCTTACGTATGTAAAGTATTGTAAACCGCTCAACCAGTTTAATTAAAGTCAAATTAACACTGCTAATCATAATTCATAATACAGTTTAACCTCAACTCCTCGACTCCATCGCTGTTAAAGACAAAGACCCCCTCCCCCCTCGCAAACCCCACCCCACCACCCACCTCGTCTGCGAAATCTAAAGCTCCATTTTCAGTCGTGTACACTAAGTAATTGCCATTTTTCCAATCTCAGGTACTCTCTTTCTCTCTCTTGTTTATGTAATTTTTGACAATTTTTCGGCACAAATTGTTTCTAGCAATTGTCTGTTTTGAACTTTGTCGGCGAGGATCTGATCGGAAGTATTGATAATTGCTATGATATTGGTGTTTCTACGGTAGTTAATTGCATATAATTTGATCTTCCTTGTACGGATTTGAATTGTAGATTCATATTTTTGATTTGACTCTCTGTTCGGTTATTATTTTTGAGTTTGCGCGTATTATATTATGTTTTCCCTAATTTTCCCCCACATTTAGACTCTAGAAATTGAGGACTTTGGTGAAAGTACCAGCGAGGTTTTTTTTTTTGTGATAGATGCAAAAACAATTATGCTTGAACTTTTTTTTTTTAAGTTTGAAGCATAATCAATTTAGTTTAAGGCGAATGTTGTAGTCTCTAATCTCTTGAAAAAGTTTTTTTTTTTTTGGTGTGTGTGTTCATTTTTATGGTGGATATTTGCATGCACCTCTGATTTGGCTGGTCAATCTCACCACAGCTTCAGCCACGAGAATTGCGTGTTTACTGTGCTCCTTTCTGGTCTCAGAAATGTAAGATTTAAGTGAATTAGTATCCACCGCAGGCACACACCACCAGAAAGTTCATTGGATTCTCACTTGTACTAATTGAATCTTTATACAATTTTCCAAAACTCCACCTTGTCTCTCTTTTTGGATGAAGTCCATTTGTTGTCTACGTTTTGTTTGTCTTTCTTCATCCCCAGCAACCCCTTGAACGACCTTGTAGCTTTACTCATTTCCTTTTTAATTTTGAAGCATTATTGATGGAAAAGTTGAATGTGGTAGTCTAGTGCTAATCGCATGGAAAAGCTGATTTTTTTGTGTTAGATATTTGCATATCTTAGTAAGGGATTTAAGACTGGTCTTTTTGAATTACAGGCATCAAATTGGAGTTGTGATTGAAAATGAATCCAAAAGGTTTGATTTATAGTTTTGTTGCGAGAGGGACTGTTGTTCTAGCCGAGCATACACCTTATTCAGGGAACTTTAGTACCATTGCTGTCCAGTGCTTGCAGAAGCTCCCTTCAAATAGTAGCAAGTATACATACTCATGTGATGGTCACACCTTCAACTTCCTTTTAGATAGTGGATTTGGTATTCATTCTTCTTATATTTTTTTATGTTGTATATAATTTATTTCTAGTTAACTGGATTCTGACTAGTTTGCTACCAACACAATTTTGTAGTCTTCCTAGTTGTTGCTGATGAACCAACAGGAAGAAGTGTACCGTTTGTGTTTCTTGAAAGGGTTAAGGATGATTTCAAGAAACGTTATGGTTCAAGTATCAAAAATGATGGTGATCCACATCCTCTTGCTGATGATAATGAAGAAGATGATGATCTATTTGGGGATCGTTTTAGCATTGCGTACAATCTTGACAGAGAATTTGGGTGTGTATATTTAATTTTTTTCACCTACAATTTATAATATATTTGTAGCAGCTAGACTTAGTATAGAGTCCAAAATCAGCCAATTAATTTGGATTTATTTATCCTGGAATTGCTAGGCCAAAACTTAAAGAGCACATGGAGTACTGTATGAACCATCCTGATGAAATGAGCAAGCTCTCTAAATTGAAGGCTCAAATCACAGAGGTCAAAGGAATAATGATGGACAATATTGAGAAGGTAAAGTGTTAATGTTCTTTTATTTTTTGATGGAAAGGGTGCATCTATGGAGTAAGTTATGTAAGAAGACCTATAGTCTCTTGCAATGAATATTTGCTTAGCGAATACAACACCAAAATTATGTTGGTGATGATCAGGCTCTTGCATCAAATAAGGAAGATGACTGGGTATTATTACTCCAAGTAATTGTCAGGAATAGCTACACTCTATCTGGTAGTTGACCATTTTGTATAAATTAGTTCGATCAGTGTTATTAAAAGCAAAAAGCGCAAAATAGCTCTAAGGTCTATTGGGGCGTTAAGTATAAATAAATGTGTGCTTTTTTATGAGAAAAAACACAAATGAAGAGAAAGTACAAATATGTATGTTTAGACCAAGACTAATAATAATAAGAATAAATAACAAATATATGGACAAAGAATTTGAAATTCTTTTTTACGATAAAGTGAAATATGAATTGTTAAGTGCCGCCTCTTTCAGGAGACACTCATTAGCAAGAAGTAGTATGACTTAGATACTTGATGACGACGCTGAAACGCATTTTAAGTGGAACAAAGCACCCAACATATTTTGCACCTTGCTTTAGGGCTTAAGCACTCTTGAAGTGTGCCTTTGACCATATTTTTTATGTAACAAATTGTTGTACTGGTACATCATCAGTAAATCTTTACCTTCTCGATAAAAGATAACACAAAACAATGAACCAATTGGTGTATATAGGATATACATATTAGTTAGAAGTAAAGTTAGTTATTTATGTTATAATTATATATGTCTTGTGTTTTATTACAGTCCAACACAGTAGTGATATCGTCTTCTTTGGGCCTAGATCGCACGATATAGAATGCCACTAGGGTCTAAGGTTAGTTTTGTTATATATCTTACATCTTTTTCATGGTGTACTGATGCAGGATTTTCCTAGGGTATTACATATACTCCCCATAGAAAAATCAACGTCTTTGAGAGGTTTATCCCACAATTATCTCAAAAGTATTGGATTCGACTAACCTAAGTTGAGGTTTGCGTTTGCCTGGTTGCCCCAACACCTATCTTAATAGTGAGAGATTTGTCTAAAACTCAATTGAAACCTGAGGTTAGCTCCACAATCACCCAAGGCTGCACAACAATGGTTTTATACCAACGTTGTCACAATCCAATTTGGGGTCCTGACCAACGCAAAGTGAGACTTGGCTTACCCAGCATAACAACCCATTTTCACGATGAAAATTTGGCAGTCTCATCTAAATCTCAAAACAATGAGTGATGCATTCTTATGAGTGGAACATTGACAACGATTATCGAGAAAGAGATAGGGAGGGAAAGGAGGAGAGGTGGTGGGAGCAAAAAGCTATTTTCAATCTAAGAAGGAAAAAAAACCCCACAGAACTTGTAAAGTGCGCTGGAGATTTTGTTTTTTGATAGCTCTAAACTTGGGTAAGAAAACAATTTCTTAAAAACATGGTTTTTGGGGTTCTTGGGCACCGAGAGGTAAGTTTAATCCCAAAACCTTGTGGTTTCATTATTTAATTGATATAGTAAACTGGATTATGGATTGAAACAAAGATAATGCGTTAGAATTGAATATGTGTGAACTAAGGTTGATAAAGTTAGGGGAATTCATAAACGTGTCCTTTTCTGGATGAAGTTTTGATATGAATTAATAGGATATTGTAAATTAATGCTGCAATTGGTATTCTCGCGGGTTTAGCCTTAAACGTTGGACAATTGGGAATTTAACTATAGTTTGACCTAAGAAAGATAGTTGTGATCTTGTTCAAATTAACACTTCAATTGATAATCAATTGATTCTAGACTGTTGAAGAAGTCAATTGGTTGGCTTACAAGCATCAAGTTTGGGGAAAAGGAAGCTTGTACTGTGAGTGGTAGCTCTTCTTTAGCTTGCGTTTTCAACTATAATATCCTTTAAAAAACATTTCCTGCAATAGTGGTTTGTTGCATGAGGCAAATATAATTATCATTGATATATTAGCAAGTGTGATATTTTGAAACATGAGCTTCATTGTAGTGACATACAAGTTATGAAATTCTTACATGAGATATAACTTGTGGATAATATTTGAGTCTATATTATGAATAAGTTCTTAATTATGTTTGTTCACCTATATATGTCAAATTGTCAATATTCTCGTATGTATGATGGGAACAAGGTCTGCTCTTATAGAAGAGCTTCAGAGGCAGATGCAGATTCAGTTCAAGCTAAGTTCATAGGTATTGTCTAAGAATAGAAACTTTATAGAAAAATAGAGCAGTGAACTAAACTATACCTGTTCTAAGGTATATGAACATTGCGATACCATTTAAGGGTAGTAAAATTGTCAGCTTATTGTTGTCTAACTGCGGGAAATTTTAAGCCTTGTGGACTTGTACAATGGCGCTTTAAATGTTGATAAAGCCTCTGCTAGTAGGAATAGAAGAGGTAGCCACCAAGTCTGTTTCACACTAGGACTTATTGGCGACATGGCTATGATGATGATAGTAGTGAGGTCTAGTATTGATTTTGACTTTGCAAACTTTCCATAACTTGAGATGCTAGACATATTTTGATAAAGAGTACAAAGTATTAAGAATGTTGCCCAGTTTATATATCATTTCGACTTTAATGTTACATTTATTAGATAGTTAATGTATATAGTAGACTTAGTGTCCCACATAGGAAAAGGTGTATTAAGTACTGTGTAGATATAAGTATAAATAGGCCCAGCAGTGTAATACAACAGTGTGCATCTTAATAATATGTTTCCCATGCCTTTTCAAACTTGTCACCAAGAAAACAATTATGGTTGAGTTATCCACTCTTCAGTCAAATGTGATTGACCCCCTCTTTTCATCATTTATAGATTCATGGCTTAATTGATACCTTTTTTTTGCTGTTAATTGGGTTGCTTTTTTACTGTCAGTACTTCTTTTCGTCGATACTTTTCAAACTTAGTTTTTATTCTTGAAAAGGCTTTTCTTGAGCCAAGGGTCTATTGGAAATTGCCTTTCTACCTCACACAAGTTAGGGGTAAGGAATGCATACACCCACCCTCCCCAGAGCCCACTTGCGAGGTCACACTGGGTATGCTGTTGTTGTATTATCGACTTCGATACTATTACTATAGACGTGTGACACTAGGAGAGAATTGATAGAGTAAACCTAACACTTGCTGCGCCACACATTATCTTCTATTGTTTTTGTTAGACTTCTCCATTATGATGTTTTAAACATGCTTCTTTAGTTATGCTCCCCAACTTTGGTCCTGGGGATTATAGAATATGTTTTGCAAGTATTCTGTCAGCTAACTACTCAAGTACTGAACATTTGATCGCTAGTGTCTTTGGTTTGTGGGTGGTGGTGATGGTGGCTATCATGTATGTTGTGGTGAAGGATTGGTTGATGACAAGATTATTGGAATGCTCCTGTTCTAAAATAAAAAAGGGATTATCGGAATGCTCCTGATACAGAGGAGACAGTACTGAATTTTTGTTGTGAAAATGCTAGCCTTGCTAGGTGATACCTCATTTAGCACCAATCAAGGCCCTAAATTGGGTCACTGTTGGGTTCAGTTAGTTATCGTTGTCATACTTATATTAGCATATTACACAGATTTATATGCATAGGAACTAAAATAAGAGAACCCTCCAGTGTTAAAGAACTCGTAATCATTTTAAGCACAAATGATTGAGTATTGGAATGCAATGGGGCTCCATACAACCAACCCAACTAGTGTAGGATCGAGCCATAGTTGATTGAATTATACAAGCATAAACTGGCAGCAACCAGAGAATATTAAAGCTTCTGGATGTAGAGTTAGTTTTTGAAAAAGTAATCTGAATTTGTAATATTGGTTTTTTTTTGGTGATAATGCTATAGTTGGTTTGTCTGAAAAATTTCTCATTGCTTGAAACTCTAGGACGAAATGACAGTCTTTGCATTTTGTAAAATTATCAGAAGAAAATGTATTTGCTTCTGAAAGTGAAATTTCTTGACACCACTTTATTCACGTCACAGAATTAATTAGCATTTTTGTATTGCATTTCTAAAGGTGTAATTCTACATCTAATTAGTGGTGGAGATTTACATAAGAATTGAGGATTGCATGCATGTTCAAAGAAATTATAAGGTAAACTGCGATGACAGTTCTTGACTAGGTGAGGTGGGGATTTTCTTTAATCATCCAGCTTTCATGGCCGGATGTGCTTTGATGAGTTTGACCTGCCTCAGTAAACTGTTGTTGCAAACTGCAGTCTTTTCTGCATAATTTTTTTTTTCCTGACAAGTTTTATTCAAATGGAAAATCAGTTCATGAGGTACAAATAAGTTCACTTCATAAATTATCATGTGGAATTAATGATAGATAGATATCCTCATAATCACGGGTCTTAGGCTTTTAGTGACTAAGGGAATGCCGTCAAAGTTGCCTAACAGTGGGTGAGTGCTTAGATCTTACACAAAAAATAAGAGGTTGCCTTGTTTGGGGAGAATTGAGAAACAAATATTAGTTCATCCTAATAAGGTGGATCTCAGTTGAGTGCTCTTTTGATTGATTCGTTTCCTAGCACCCCATACGAAGTGGCATCTTTTTCTTGTTTTTGGCCAACATTTTATAGAAGGAAATATATCAAGATATGATTATGTAAATCACGTTTTGAGAAAGGTAAACCTGGAAATTAGCGTCTGTTTGAAAAAATCAATGTTGCATTCGCTTCAGTATGTTTTTTAATTATGTTCTTTCTTCCTGATTCTGGGTGAAATTATGTATTAAAGACATTTTGTGTTGCAGGTTTTGGATCGGGGTGAGAAGATTGAACTGCTAGTGGATAAAACGGAGAACCTTCAGTTCCAGGTACTATCTATTTTACAGAGTGTTGCACTTGAAAATAACCTTTGCAATTGTGCTGATTTGCAACTGTGAATGCGCTCAGGCTGACAGCTTCCAGAGGCAAGGAAGGCAGCTTCGTCGCAAGATGTGGTTTCAGAACCTTCAAATGAAACTAATGGTCGGAGGTGCTGTTGTAATTTTCATTATCATCATTTGGCTTTTCGCTTGTGGAGGTTTCAAATGTTGAAAAGGGATTTCGACGTAATCATTTGGGAATAGTACACTTTTATCTCTCATTTCTGTAGTGTACAAAACCTTTCTTGTAAATGTGAGACAATGCTGTGGACGCTTTGTTTTGGTGACTTAATACTATGGTATGGTACCTATTAGTGTACGTATTGTTAGCTATTCGTGTGTAATTAGCGTAACAATTCATCATACGATTGTAAAGAGTGGCTTGACGTACATACAACAACGCGTACAGGAAAAGCAAGAACAACTACTAAAAATCTGAAAATGTGTAGAGATTTTTGTAATATCTGTTTTTCAGCTCTTTTATTGCTTATTGCTGTTCATGAAACTGTGACTGTTTCATACCTGACAAATTGCTAGTATATTATTTGTGCATGATGTTTCATTATTCCTAAAAAGTGACATTAGACATAACATGGATGAAAAATTGATGTCCATTTGTAAAGACATCATTAGAGTTATTGTATTGATGCTTAAGAATAGTAATATGTTGTGCCACTCCACATGATGTAGTAGATATTCAGTTTGGTTATCGGTTTAACCGATAAGATTTGAAACAAAAAAATCATTGAAAATCACCTAGAAATAAGGTGACAAATCAAATGAACCATGCATATGAGTTGATAGATTGCATCTTTCTCAACAGTAAACACTGGATTAATCGAGAGTTCAAGACAACTAGAAATAAAAGTATGAAACTAAACTCTAAGTCAAGAACTTTATATATCGAATGGTATAAATATAATTTATCAATTTATTATCGGGTATTCGATTAACCCATTAAGGAAAATCTCAAATCGTTAAAAATTGATAGTCTCATTATAAAAAGATCTATATCATTACTGTACCGCTAAATCAATAACCCATTATCAATAAATCAATAATTTTGTGATTTATTAACCAAATTCAGAAATCATCCTATGTTTGATTGTTTGTTGTCTGACACTTGACAAGAATGAATATTGGGATTTGGGGTTGGGGTAGGGGGTTGTTTATTTAAGTGGGCAGTAGTCTTGATATTATTGTTATTATTGTTGTAATGGAGATATTTTGAATTCTTGTCAAGAAGTGCCATAACTTTTTTTTATTAAAGATATTTTTTTTCCCCAAAAAATATTAAATTCAAGTATTTTAATTAAAAATAAAAGATACTTATCATTGCACCATAATATTTATGGTCTCCCTTGAAGCAAGCCGATCAATAAGAATAATCCCGAAAAAAAATAATTAAAACATGCATAAAAATAACAGTAATTTTTTTAAAATGACAACATGAATTCTTAATTCATGCTTTGTTGCTTGATTGGCCTCTCATGTTCTTCTTTAATAAGCAAGTAATCTTTTTTATAAAAAATTAATCAAGAAAGCCAAAAAGTTTTATTTAAGAGAAAATACAATGTCACTTACATAAAACTTATAATATACAATAACAATATTCACTAACCTATTCAAAAATCAAAATCACAATAGAGCTTCAGTAAGCTATATTCAAGAATCAACATTGAAATATGAATGTTGATTATGTTACTGTTTTTTTCATTCAACTTAGAATTATAGTGTCTTAATTATAAGTGGATTAGAGATTGGAATATTGAATCAAAGTATGTGTCTGATAAAATTAATAGCTTAAATGTACTAAAGATTGGAATATTGAGTCAACGTATGGTTTTGATAAAATTAATAGCCTAATGTGTACTAATGATTGGAACATTGAATCAACATATGTATCTCATAAAATTAGTAGCCTAAATCTAAATTTTAATAAAAACACTTAAATATACACATCTATATATAAGAACAATAATAACTTAGAGTTGTCTTTTTTTTTCTAATGTACAATTTGTTTTTGAGTAATATTCATCAAAGACACAATTTTTTTAATTTTAAATAATAAATATTAAGTACTATTTATAAAAGTAAAAGTGAAGTCTAGTTAATTCAACGTTAGCCATTTGTTTGTACTACGTTATCTTAGATGATGTTGTAAAATATTTATTTATTAATATAAAAAGTTGAGTTGTTTAATTCAAAGTCTAAAATATTTTTGATAAAAAGTAAATAGTATTTCTTCCTTTTTTCCTTTTATACAGTATTATGTACCTTATTGTTGTTTTTTTTTTTTTTTTATAATCTTCAGTATTATTTTAAGCAAAAAATTATTTATTATATAAATTCTGTACCTTTTTGTTTATAATCTTCAAGTTTGTTTTAAGTGAAAATAAAATCATAAAATTTCAGTCAAAAAAAATTTGGGCCTAAAGGAAAGGCTTTATTAGTTGAAAATTTCCAAAAACAACAAATATTAGGCCTTAAATAGAATTTCATAGCTACAGTTTCAATAATTACAATTCGTAGCAATATTTTTATTTGCTATGCATTTGTATTTTTATATTTTTTTTTGTAGATTTTGAAAATAATAATAATACAAATACAAAATGATGTGTATCAAAATGAATACATATTAAGAAGAGAGAGGCGAGCAAGATCAAGAGAAGGAGGAGAAGGCGAGCGAGATCGAGAAAAGGAGGAGAAGGCGAGCGAGATGAGAGAGGGAGGAGAGAGGATTGTATTTTGTATTGCATTAAGTATTTATTCAATGCACAACTATTTTCTATTCCGTATCAATTGTATTTGGACATACAACGAATACAACTGTATTCATCATATCTTTAATTGAATACAATTGATATAAAAATACATATTATATTCGTATTAATACAAATACAATTGATACAAAAATATATATACAATTTTTCGAATATAATTAATATAAAATACAAAACTCTCATTTATATTTGATTGAATACAAATATAGGTGATTCTTAGGCTCTAATTAGGTAGCTGAATTGAAAATCATCAGATACTTGGCCGAAGCAATTTGATGAGGCGGAGAATTTGTGCAAGAAAATACTGGAGTTTAACGGAGAGGGCGAGAGAAGGAGAGAGTTTGCTATAAAAACGATATATTGCTATTTATTATTATATTTTTAAACAATAACTGTTTTCCATAAATAAGTTGATATTTTCGACTTGTTCAATAACTTTTCTTTATTAGTTTCACCTTGAGCTATCCACGTGAATCAAACTACGTTCGAAATAAGACAGCATTAAGGAATTCTCTAAGCGAACCCATCAATTTGATTACTTCCTCAAAGAAATTCTCTTAATAATATAAAGGTAAAATAGGTATAAAATGAACAAGTAAAAATAAATACATATTTTTAGTATGACAAATAAAAATGAACGGGGAGATTAGTTTGAAAGGAAGCAAAAAGACAAGAATGCAAATCATTAAAAAAAAAAATATAGCGTAAATTACAAAAAAAAAAAAAAGAAAGAAAAGAAAGACACATGATGCAAAATGCAAAAATAATAATAAATAAACTCATATTTTCATAATCCATGATAGATTTCTTGAATTTTGACCAAATTAAAGCATAACTGCTCAAGTGGGATCCCAAACTTATTCTTGTTATTAATTAATTCAAATATTATTATCAATCTTAGGAGGCATTTGAGAAATTTATTTTAAAAATTATTCATTAAATCAGAAACTTAAGAAATAACATCTTTGAATAAGAATTATAAATTCGAATGGATTTTAATTTGGATGAATTTGTTGTGTTTTGATTTTCAGTGCCTTTATAAATAGAATTGTCATTCGTTTATATATAATTGTTTTTCTTTCACGACATGTTTACATTTATATTTCTTGATTTCTACTTTTATTTTTTTCATTAGAGCGCATACTTTAATTACGCTTTAGAGTTAAATATTTATTTTAAAAAGGGATCAAAATATGAAAATAAATAAATAAGCGCTACAAACCCCTCTCTACTAAGGAAACAACGTAGAAAGTAAATTTGATCACATGACTCGAAGTCAACAATTTAAATTTCTCTTATTTTCTAGATCTGATATTTAATTAATAGTTCAATTTATTTTATTTTCTTGGTTTGATTTACATTCATATACTATTAGAATATAAGTCTTTCAATAAAATTAACAAGTCAATTCTAGCAAACACAAAACCAAAATGATAACAATTTCATAGATATAAAAAAGCAAAACATATCTAGTGCCCCTCTTGGCTATTTCTAATACCCCTTGCAACAAAATTAACTTGAAAATTTAAAAACATGACATAATTAAACAACATCAATAATTTGATGAAAATGACAAAAACATAGATTCTTAATTCATGATTTTTCTACTTCATGAGCTGCCTCTTTTCCTTCTTCATCAAGTACATAATCTTGAGTTTTCCTCTTCTCCCTTTGATAATTCTTTTCCCCTTGCTATTTGGCTCTTCTTCCACTTCATTTTCTGTCTCCACCTCTTCCTCCTCCTCCGCTTTCACATTCTCTAGAGAGAGAAAAAAATACACGAAAAGAAAAAAATGAATTTAATTATAAGAAAGAAGAAAAACAAAACAATAAACAATCTAAATTTCATTGGTCTGATTAATTTAGATTTATATTTTTTTTAAAGGGGGGGGGGGGGGGGGGGTCTGTGGGGTGTCATAAAAGGGGAATATTTGACCGTACCCTTGGAGTGGTAAAAACAATATTTAATGAAAATTGGGAGGGGGAGGGGGAAGTTTCGAACACTCATCATAAAAGAGCACTTCATTTCAGGGTTCAAATTTCGAGACATCTGGTTAAGAGTGACAAAATCTTAACCATTTGACCGTACCCTTGGAGTGGTAAAAACAATATTTAATGAAAATTGGGAGGGGGAGGGGGAAGTTTCGAACACTCATCATAAAAGAGCACTTCATTTCAAGGTTCAAATTTCGAGACATCTGATTAAGAGTAACAAAATCTTAACCATTTGACCGTATCCTTGGAGTGGTATAAACAATATTTAATGAAAATTAAGCGGGGTAGGGTGGGGGTGGGGAGAGTTTCAAACGCTCATCATAAAATAGCACTTCATTTCAGGGTTCAAATTTCGAGACATCTGGTTAAAGAGTGACAAAAGCTTAACCATTTGACCGTACCCTTAGAGTGGTAAAAACAATATTTAATGAAAATTAGGGGGGTGGGGGGGTTTCGAACACTCATCATAAAAGAGCACTTCATTTCAGGGTTCAAATTTCGAGACATCTGGTTAAGAGTGACAAAATCTTAACCATTTGACCGTACCCTTGGAGTGGTAAAAACAATATTTAATGAAAATTGGGAGGGGGAGGGGGAAGTTTCGAACACTCATCATAAAAGAGTACTTCATTTCAGGGTTCAAATTTCGAGACATCTGATTAAGAGTGACAAAATCTTAACCATTTGACCATACCCTTGGATGGTAAAAACAAAATATAATGAAAATTAAATTTATTTATTTTTAAATTCAAATAAAAAGTGAGTAATCACCACTAGTTTCTTCAATTTTTTGCTCTGGAGAAGGCATACAAAAAGTTGGTGCTGCATTTGTGAATTTTGTTAGTTGGACTGGATTTGTTTTCAAAAGGTCACTAAGGCTAACATACTTATATTCTCTACTCATGATTTTCTTTGGAGAAAGAAAAAAAATGAAAAATGATATGTTTGTTTATTGAAAAAATGATTTTGGGATGATATATATAGCCAAAATAAAATGTAAATAGATTTATGTAATATGATTGAATTATGAATAAAGATTGTGTGACTGCTTTTACTATCCATGTGATATTAATGTCTTAATGGTAAGTATGTTAAAGATTAATTAGGATGTTAAATCAAAGTATATTCGAAATAAGCCGCTCGTAAGAGTTAAAGATATTTTAAAGACATATTATATATGTTTAGTTAATAGTCAAAAACACATTGAAATTTTCATTTTTTTGTGAGTTTTACCCTTCAATTATTTATTGTCTTTTTCCTATATAAATTATTATAATTTTATATATTATAATACACATCGAATATGATTAAACTAAATATCAGTTTTTTTTTTTACTTGAACCATATATCACCATCTACTAAACTAAACGTGTTTTAATACAAGTTTAGGTAAGAAGGAAACATTTAATAGTTAAGGTGTGAAAATCACAAAAAATTATATTCAGTCTAGCTTACAATATAATAATAAAAATATTTAGACAATAATAATTTTAAAATAAGATAGCATCCTCATTCTATTGTTTCTAATTATATTGTGTAACCACATTCAATTTTCGAGTTTAAGGTTTTAAGTAGAAGTGTATTTGAGCCAGTTGATTCAGTTTTTATTAAGATCAAACTAAATTGTAACTATTTTGGTTTGGTTGATTAGGTTTTTATTTCTTCATTTTTTTTTTTAATCATGGGAGTGTGGTAGTTATGTATATCTTACTTCTATCTTTGTGAAGGTAGAATGTTGTTTCCAATAGATCCTCGACTTAAGTAAAACATATCAAAGTAGGTTTGAAAAGAAAATACAGTAATAAAGAAAATGCAATAACAAATGTCATTGGGTCCAAAACAATGAAGTAAAGAACAGTATCAACAACAAGTAATACGAAAATTGGAACAAAGGAGACACCATGTTAATATAAAAGACTAAGATATTAGGAGAATAATAATTTTGCTGATAAAGAAATTAGACAATGCTCAACTACCTACTAATAATTAACTTTCTACTCTAATTTTAAACCTCGATATCTTCTTATTTAGCTTCATGTCCTCGATAACCTGGAAGTCTTATTCCGGTATGTATTCAATAAAATCAACAAAATAAATTATCATAAAAGAATGTTTATTAAGTAACTTGTGAAGCTAAATTAGATACACATGATGCATCATATTTTATTCCATAATTATTCCTAAACTTCAATTTAAAGTTTAATCATTTTACAAAAACTATTATATTGTAGTTCTCTTATTCTAAAATATTTAGACGTTTGGTATATTATTCTTACTGTCTTTGTCCTTTTTAATAGCTTCTTTAATGGAAATTTAACCTTAGTTAATTATGACCAATTAAATACTGGTTTAGCTTGGTGGTATAATTCATGTTTTTTTAAAATTAAACACTTAATGCTCTTGTAATATACAATTATTATTATTCAAGCTATATTTATTTAAAGTTTCTATTGTATAAAGAGGTAAGTATGTAATTTTAAATTACTAGGACTATATCGTCTATAACTTGAAGCATATTAATTAACCTATAAATAATATTTTTGAAATGAGAAATGTACATTGCGTGATTGTAATTAATTGCAAACTACTTACATATTAGTATAATGAGTTGGACTAGATTTATATTTAATAATAATTTGACCATTAGAAATTTCTTTGACCAAATAAGAAGATTACTTTACTTTATGCAAGGAGTAATTAGTCATTTTCATTAAAATGACATTTCAATACTATTTTCAAATTATAAAAAAAAAGGATGAACAAAAAAAAAAGTTAGGCTTGAAAATATAATATCCGCATTTAGATTTTCGACATATATACATATTTAATGAATTTATTAATATAAGTTATTTGGGCAAACACTTACGAGTTTGGTCTAACTCGTAACTGGCTACTAGCTAGACTGAAGTTCAAGTACATGTGACTAAAGTTCATATAATTGCCGTTCAACCTTTTTTTTCACTCAATTAGCCATTTTTGTTCGATTCTACTCATTAATGTTGCTTGAACTTCAGACAAAAATTGTTGAGTCGGGATCCTAAGTTAGGTCAAGTCTCCGGTTATTTTTATGTCCAATTCACAGAAATTTGGGCCAATTGGATGAGACATCAATTGTTAGGCCATATTTGCGTCTCTCACACATCTCGCTCACCACTCTCTTATGTATCTGATATCTGATATTTCAGATACATTCGAATCCAACTAGATACATACAAATCTAGTGTGATTCACATGTATCTAAGATACATAACAAAAAAATTCGCTCGCCTTCCTCACCATCCTGCTCGCCTCTTTTCCTATTTCAGTATATCTGGTAGCAAAAATATATGGTGTATCTTTCTCAATATATAATAGTATATCTGATAGTTGAGTATATATAATTACGTAGTTTCTCGTTTATTGGACTTCCCTGCTGGAAAGGTCCTGATTTGTGCAAAGGAGTTAGTTCTTGCTGGTCCTGATTTGTGCAAAAGAGTTGGAAAACTTTAAATATGTGTATTTCATTTCACAATTTTTTTAAAAAAAATTACTACGAAATTCATTATTAATTTGTTGTTAAATTACTCATAGATAAGATTTTTTTAACGGAAAAAGGAGAAATATATTTTTGAGCTATCTTAAATAATATGTGTATACCCTTCGTTGTACTTTTAGAACATCAATGTCGATCTTACCGTTTTAATTTTGGAGCATATGTTCCTTTTATATTAACGGTGGGATATGTGTGTCAAATTTAATAAATATCGGGTCAGCTGTTAAGATTGAGACATGTATCCCATCGTTAGTATAATAAATGATATATACACTCCAAAATTTGAACGGTAAAAATACTGATGTTCTAAAAGTATAACGAAGAGTATACGCATACCATTTATGATAATTCGAAGATATGTACAAATTTTCCACCACCACAACCCCACCCCACACCCTCACCCCCACCCCCTAATTTTGATACGTATAATTCACCTACTTGACCAAAAAGTAACAAACTTTGTCTTATTTCGAAACTTTACACATCGGATCTCAGTCAGTCTTACTAATCCTAGTCAGCTTTTATAATGTTTCTCAACTGGAAAATCTTCTTTGGGGTTAGTAACTTTGTATTTACAATTCGTTTTGGAATCAGATTAATTCAGTTATATATTGAAAAATAATGGATTTGAGATAAATTACATAGGCAGATGGATCTAGATCAGAATATATATAGTCACAATAATTATTAACTTTTATTTAGATCTTATATATACATATTTGTAATAAATAAATAAATTATAATCTCATGTATAATTGTGTAGAGTAGCCATAAAAATAACCTTTTCACTCACTTCAAAAAATCAAAACTAATATCTATATATGTTTGATTGTAAATTTTTATTACTTTTGTATAATTTGAGTTTGTTATAAGAACTCATAAACTTTAAATGATATATATATATGTGGGCAAAATTATAACTTAATTAGATGTAAAAGTAATTTGAAACTTATCCTATTCCACTTTAAAATCAAACAAAAATAACTGAACTATAGATCCTTAAATCAGATAAAAATAATTGAACAATACACATCAATAAAATATTGATGATGTTTATTTAACTTAATAAAGCCAAAGTTACAAACATGCATTAAAAAGATATTGATGATGTTTATTTAACTTAATGAAGACAAGATACAAACATGCAACACATTAATAACATTAGCTAAGATCTTCCTTCTAAGCATCATTTGATTTTTTTTCCTCCTTTACCTGCATCACAATTCATAAGAGCTATAAAAAAGCCAAATAAAAATAAGATTAAAAAGAAAAAATCCATTATTTTATTGTAGACACATGTAATTAATTAAGAGTGTATTTGATATAACATATAAATCCTTTTTACAAGAAAAATGTTTTTCATCAGAAAGTCATTTTATGGTACTTTTTTTTATAGAACTTGTTGACATTATATACATATTTGTTTAAAAACATATATATTCAAAATTTTCTTGTCAGAGATATTTTTGATGAACTTTCCATCAGAAATACCATGTGTTTTTAGTAGTGGTCCAATTACCAAATATATTTTCCAGGAAAATTAGTACTTCCCATCGAAAAGACAATACCAACAACAACAACAAAATATTCGCTTCAATTTTACAAGTAAGTCTGGAGAGAGTAGAATGTACGCATATCTTACTTTCTATTGAAAAGACAATAACAACAACAACAAAAATAACAATATATTCGATGTAATCCTACAATTGGGATCTGGAGAGAATAGAATATATGCATATCTTACTCCTAGTTTTATGGAATACAGTAGAGCTAGATCATTTCCATCAAAAAGAGTTTTTCAAAAAAGTTGAAAAAGAAAGAAATTCCTAAAAGATGTTTTCCCTAAAAAATGACTTTTATCGTACCAAACATACTTACAAAAAGAAAAAAGAAGAAGAAAATAATACCTTTTTGCATCTCATCATTCACATAATTGACAACAATATCATCACCATTTGGTAGCTTCTCACTGAAATTAATTTTCTCAAATTCAGCTTGAGAAATAGATGCTTTATAATTAGCATTATTTTCACTAGAACTTTTTTTTGGCATTGGAGGAAAAAAGTCTTTTATGAATGAGTACTCACCATTATTTTCTTTAAAATAAAGCTCACCAAAAATTTCAGTAACATATGATTTCTCATTATTATTCTCAGCTGCTTTTTTCTGAAAAAAACTTTGTTCTTGCTTTGTTAACTCATCCATAAATTCCCTAAAGTTTAATTCATGAAATTGATCTTTCATTTTATTTATTTTTTGTAACAAAAAAAAATGAAGAAATGTGAGAGGTGTGTAGTTGTGGAGAAAAATGAGTTGATTTTGTAGTGCTATATATAGGTGGAGTATGGAATTTTCTCATTTACTTTTCTAGTTGAGGAGAAAAAGAGTTCTAAGTGATCATGGATGATATCATTCCTAGTTAGGTAACGGTTTAAGTTATACACGTCATCAGTATGAAATTATTATATCATCAGATCATATTTACATCACGTTGTAGCAAGTATAGGGGCGGAGCTAGGGTATTACAAGGGGGTTTAGCTGTTGAATCCTATTGATTTCTTCGTGTGCTTACTTAGTCATATTTTGAATCTCTTTAATGAAAGCCCTAATTTCGTCACTGAACAAGTAACTTATTTTATTTTCAAGATTATAAATCTCACATTTTAAACGAGCACAGAAGGAAAAAAGTAACCGATGGATTATGTAAAAAATTAAAGATTAAAAAGAAAAAAAATTGTATTGTGTTTATTACAAGAAAATCATAAATTAACGATAAACAACTTGTGTCAGTAAACAACAAAAAAATTTATCACTAGTCTTATTAAACAACGACAGCGACGTTGAATAATCATGTTAACTACGAGCCATTTTAGCAATATAAGATCTAAAATGAATTCCTTATAGCTTTTTTTTTTTTTTTTTTGTGTGTGTGTTTATTATTTGCTGTAATAATTGTACTGTCCTTTTGGTTTCAACTTAAAAATATGATTATTATTTCTTCATGTGTTTATTCAACTTTATTTTTTTTAAAAACCTAGTTCTCCCGCTGATTAAGTAACTTATTTTATTTTCAAGATTATAAATCTAACATTGTAAACAAATAAAGAAACAAGGCCAGGATCGTTTATGTTAACGATGTTAAACAATCAGATTAACTATGAGCTATTTAGCGATAAGATCTACAATATCATATATTTTTTCATGTTAACGTCAATGTTTCTAAAGGTAAATTAAGAGAGGAATCAAATGTACGAACTATAAAGTTGGAATCAGCTGTAAATAGCTTATCTCTCTTTTTTTTTTATCTATAAATACAAAAAAGAAATATGCACCATTATGTGGTGCCTGCACCCTCTATTATTAGCATATATATCAATTTAGAACATCATAATTATATTCTCATAATTTGAAAAGTGGTGTTTATTTATCATTTTTGGTAATTTATATCGAAGAATTTTGACAAAGTAATTGTACTTGTGTTGAATCTGAATTTTATAATAAGCACTAGCTACTAGCATTATCATATTAGCCGTACAATATGGGTTATGGTGGAGTAATAGGATTGCTTCACCCTTAATCATAGGTTTCAAATTTGAGCCTCATGGTGCAGTAGTGGGATTGTTAACCCTTAATCATAGGTTTCGGATTTGAGCCTCCGATATGGAGAAAATCCCGTTGGGAGCGTCACCCCCGAATGGACCTTGCAGTGCGCGATCTGAATTTAGTTGGGACATCGGATGGGAAACCAAAAAAAAATAGTGTTGTATTCTTCAATTTTGTTAGTAAAACTGTTGTTTCTTTTACTTTGATTATCTTTACTATTTTCATTGTCGATACTTTTCTTTTTTCAATATTTCCAGTAAAGGTTTTTTTTTCTTGCATTTCTTTTAAATCTGTTCAAAAAAATAATTTTCTTGAGCTGAAGATCTATCGAAAATAACTTGAATCTCTACCAGCAAAAGTAAGGGTAATATTTGCTACATCCTTCCCTCATCAAACTCCACGTCTACACTTATAAAATTATATTGGGTATATATGTTGTTGAAATGTGCCCCCTTGTAAAGTTACTAGCTAGTATGAACTTATCTTTGTTTTATACGTTACTCTTTTTATAGTATAATCACTAATCTTTGTTTTATACGTTACTCTTTTTATAGTATAATCACTAATCTTTGTTTTATACGTTACTCTTTTTTTTGTTATACGTAACAAACAAAATAACGCTTTTTTATGTTTGAAAATTCTGTAACATGTTCAAATTAGTTATAAAATGTCCTGGTACTATACATATTTAAGACGACAAGATCTAAGGTTGTTTTCTCTCTTTTTGATTTCGTATCTGTCAAACATCGTCATATATAATGAAATAGAGGATGTGTGATTTTATTTCTACAATGATTTATATTTACTATTTACAAATGTTGATTTTCTATTGATGTAGGAAAAGAAGTTCAGTGAAATTTGAGGTGGAAGATTCATCAAAGGTACTTGGCAATGGAAAGTGAAGTGGAGGCATTGATGTGATTGAATTTCCCAAAATGTTTAGGTTTCAAAGTTTAGTTTATGATAATTTTTATTAATCGGGTATTAATAGGATTTGTCCATGAACTAAATGTATGCTTTTATAATTTCATTATCTCATTCAGTGTAAAATAAATACTTGATAAATATTATTAATATTTATAAATTTTAAGTGATATTGATTAAATGATTATAATTTTTACTCTGAAATAAATTATAATATATATTTGTGTGGTAGTAAATCATCTCATATTTTTGGTGTAAAGGTTCGTTGAGATGTCCATAGTTAAAATAGTACATCATTGATTGATGATTGTTTTACTGATGTTCAAAATAATAAAACTATAACTATAGATAGCTAAAGCGAGTCCCATTATTTCAAAAAAAAATTGTACACTAATTAAATTAAAGTAGAACAGAAAAATATATTTATTTATTTTCAAAACTATCCTTGTTGAAGCAGGCATATCAACGAAAACATATCTGCTTCAACTTAAAACTCTCTAATAAGAGAAAATTTATAAATAAAAAAAATCACAAAATATTTAAGTGTGTGAACGCAAGAATTTTATTGGTTATTTGCTAAGTGCCAAAATACGACCTTGATAGTCAATAATTACTTTTTAAATTTTTGTAACCGAAAGCAGAGTTGAGAAATTCAAATTATTGTGTAAAGACAAATGAGCTTTGATTCTTTTTTTTATTATTATTATTATTTTAATCCTTAGAGAAATAAGCACAAAAATACAAAATGTATAGTACCTCCTAAAGAGTTTAACGGTGACACGCTAATGAACAGCTTTGATGTTAACAAGACATAAGATAAAGTTGTATTATTATTTTGGTTCAAAGTATGTGCAAATTGAGTGAGGTCGTATAGTCAAATCTATTTATAACAATATTAATTGTTTAGGTCTTTTTGTTTTGGTGTTATAACAAAATGTTATAATAAAAATGATATGATCTAATATGATAATGTTATTATAAAAATGGTATGATCTAACATGACATTGAATTGGTTCAAAAGAAAACTTAGATGTTATAGAGTCTAGTACTTCGATAACGAGTTTAATCTTAATTAGAATTTAGGGTAGAGATTTAGAATAACTTCTTAAAATTCTAATTGAAATTAAGCTCATTTTGTTAAGTTTCATAAATTTTCAATGTATACATGACTCAAGAATAAATAGCAAACAAGCTAGCTAATTGTCACTAGATATCATGATATCATATCAAGGTAGACTAAGAAAAAAACATGTGCTTTCTTATGCATCAATAATTCAAGTTTCATTGCGATCTAACTAATTTGATTTCGTACTGCATAGGGTCTACTATTACTATCAGAAGCTAAGGAATAATGTGTCAGAACTTGAATTCAAAATTTCTAGTTAAAAATAGAGAAATAACATTTAGAGGCTAAGTGGTAAAACTAGGTACAAATTCAAATGAATTCGATAACTTTTACTTAAATTATGTATTTATATAAGAAAATTTATTAAATATTCGTATAAGTATTTGATGGTGATCCTAATATAACTCAATTATGGATGTTGAAGTGGACAGGGTGGGTGTCCCTTTTAGATTAAGAACTTATCTTGATTTAATAAATTATATAAATGATTGTGAAATAACTGTCTATTTAGTTAAATGTTCACTAAGATCCCAAGGAGATTAATTTGGACTTTATTAGAGATTGCGATAGCTTGATCATGTAACGATCCCATCTGTTAGTAATAAGGTCTCTCGATTCTCATAATTGATAGGATGTGATTGTTCTTGTCCTAAAAATATCGAGGCTAGGTTTTATATCTCCCTCCATTTGGTTGTAACTTCTTGGATTTAAATGAACGCGGTAGAGGTCCTCCCAACCACCTCTCGTTGTGGTGACGAAAACATGAAATAATGAATTTTGAAAAGAAAAAATAAATTAAAATGAGCTTTGATTTGATAACAAATTCAAAATCTATAAATTTCAAATTTTGACTCCATTTCTAATAAAATAAATATTCATTTCACCAAAACACTCGAATGATTTCAAGAAATAAATTCCACCTCACATATGCAAGTTAAAATCTATATATATATATATATATATTTGAATCTAGAATCGCAATGTGGCATGCCTCTAAGAGCTAGAAAAATATTTATCTTTTTTTGTGGTTTTTTATACCATTTTTCAATTTTTAAAATACAAAAAAAAAATCACTTAAATATTAAAGATAGTCACAATTAAAATCATTCAATTATAATTAGTCTAATGTACGTTATCTATCTTTTCATATTCGTATGTTACTAATTATTTTACTAACTATAAATACTAAAGCAAATGTCTTACACTGCACAACATTTTTGTCTTTTTCATTCATAATCTCCTTTCAATTTTTCTTCTTTTATTTTGCTTCTTTTCATTTGAAACTCTTTTTCCAAGAAGTTTCTTTCTTCTTTTTTCCTTTTTTTTTAAATTTATTTTAGCATTATCAGTGTTGTCTCCACAATTATTATCTTTGTATGTAATTTTCATGCCTGATTTTTATTTGTTAGAATATGGGAGAGAGCAACATATATACGACCTTATTTGTGATAGGAACTCGTCAGAATCAAGCTTGAAGAATATCAATCATTAGCGATATATCAAACTTTATCTACA
>NW_006239278.1:563141-572655 GCF_000226075.1 Solanum tuberosum | reverse complement strand
GCGATATAACAAACTTTATCTACATGTATTTCTCTATTGCAAGCTTGTATATAGTTATATTGTGAATTCAAATGTAACAAATTTTATTTTTCTAGGGTAAATGCCATGTTTTAAATTTAAGAAATAAAATATTAATTTTACATCAAATTATTATTATTATTATTATTATTCACAAACAAAACCTCTCCTTATACGATTTCTAAATGATCCCAAAATAAGTAACATATTAAAAATATATAAGTATTTCTTTCATCCCAAAACAAATGATATATGAATAAAAATAATATCTTAAAGAATATTTTTGAAGCTCCTCACACTTCCTATAAATTTTTAGTTTTGACAAAGTTTTCTTCTCTTTGACAAGAGAGATTTCTTTAATATAAGAACTCTGTGTGTAGTATAAATCGGTTGATTTTCTTTATCTTTTTTGTTGAATTTATAGAGCCTAATGGACTTATCATAATGATAGGAGAAATTGATTTTTGAAACATGATTTCGGGGATTCTGAATAAAATAATCAAAAGGAAAGGAGAATTGAATTAATTAACCAAAAAAACATATAATTAGTAAGACATATTTTATTTTAACTAGGATAGTCATTCTAACAAATAAGGAAAAAAATCAAAAGGGGAGAAAAATGTTATTAGGTTTTATAGTAATTTTTTTTTTATAAATATCCAAATTTATTTTAGAATTAGAGTTATGAATGCATAATTTAATTAAGATAAATTAGATTATAAATCCTTTTGAAACTGAAAAAATATTTGGATGAATTAAAATTTTAGAATAGTGTAACTAGGATTACTTGAGCCACAACAAATACATCAAAATTATACTTATTGAACAAGGAAGAGGATGATATTAATATTTGATGCTTTTAGCTTTTAAAATATGAAATATATTTATAAAGTTGGGAAATAATAAGTAATACCTCTCAAATACTCAAAAATTATTTTAAAATCGGAGTTAAATATGCATAATTTAAAATTTTAGAATAGTGTAACTAGGGTTACTTGAGACCCAACAAATAAATCAAAAATATACTTATTGAATGAACAAGGGAGGGGATGATATTACTTATTAATGTTTGATGTTTTTAGCTTTTAAAATATGAGAGATATTTAGAAAGTTGAGAAATAACAAGGGAAATTAATAATAAGTAACACTTCTCTTTCATCAAGAATTTTATCCTCCTTTTTTATTTTATTTTTAAAAAAAAAGTCATATTTTTTATAATTCACACTTCTTCATTTTGATTATTTTCACTCTTAATTAGTAATAGCCATAAGTCACATTAAATTATCATAGTTATTAAAAAAGTTACTTATATAATCATTTTATTTTAACAATAAGAATGTGTATGCAATTTATTTTATGGTGACAGTAATAAGAACTTACACTAACAATTAATATGTTAACTGTGAAAACAGAAAGGCACAACAAGATAAAGAAAAGAAGAACAAACAAAAAGTGTAAATATATATATATATATATATATATATATAACACACGCGCACACACATATATATGTCTAATGGTTCAAAAAAATATAACCATATTGTTATTTATATAGTATACTAAGACACACACATATATGTCTAATGGTTCAAAAAAATGAAAGTTTGAGAAATTGTTATCATTTATAAATTTTTAATTTTTTCGACTTATCTAAAATACCTATAAATTTTTGTCCATTCCACTAAGTCAAATTCGAATATTATTGTAAGCCACATTTTATATGATAGCTAACATATTAAAAATTTATTGAACATAATTTTGATTGTTGAATGAAAATCAAATCAAATAGGAGCATTTTTTTAAATATAGTTTATAACATTTAAAGTGTTTTTTTTTAAAAAAAACTATAATTATAAATTGACTTTTCAATTAATAACAAATTTATAAAATGCAATTCACATCACGCAAAGCGCGGACAAATTTACTTGAAAGATAAAGGTACATCAATCACTTCGTACTTTTACTTTTCTCTTTTCTCTTTATTCATAATTTTAAATTATTAAATAAGTCGGCTTTGACTATATATCACGTAAACTACTTTTTTTTTCCCAGTAAATTACTTATTTTATTAATTCTGTGTCTAATGACGCAAGAATCACATGTAATAGCGATGAAACATGTGTGTGTATAGGTTTTATAGTCAATTAAAATTTTAATAGTACGATCGTAGCTTTAATTATATTCAATTAATATGATTCTAACGGGTTCATATTTGACCGTCTCTTTAAATTTATTTAATTTAGTAGCATATGTGGAGATCAAAGAAGATTTGTCGTATGATGTTTAATTCAACACATGAAATTAATGTCATGTGGATTTTTAACTTCTACAAATTAATTAGGAGCCATCTAAATCTTCTTGATTCTATCTAAGATATCAATAAGATTAGATATGTATATGATAAAAAGTTTTATTTTATGCTTGACTAGACATAAAATGCAAAATGTTAGTTTGACTTGGGTTTAGTGTAAGTAGTAATTAAAGAAAGGTAGATTATCGAAATTTCACTAGTTTAGAAGTTGATTACTTAGATATATAGTAGTTAACAATATGTGTATCCAGATACATGTATCTTGAAATACATGGGATCAAAATAGGTGTAATTTGTTCTAGATACACTGTATCCAAGTGGATTCACATGTATCTAGAACACGTAGTCAAATCTCCCTCGCCTCCCTCCCTCTCACTAGTCCTCTCATGTGAATCACACCAGATTCATACATATACATGTATCTAGTGTGATTCACATGTATTTGGAATACATAGACAAATCTCGAGGCATATTGTTCGTCTCGTCTCTCTCCCCTATTTCAATATATCTAGTAGCAAAAAAGTGTATATAGATGTATACGAAATGTATCTAGATATATTTGATTTGAAATCTGGTATGACTACTTAATTTATAGATATCATTAATTTCATTTTGAGAATCAGTTCATCATAGTATTGGAAGGTTAGACAGTAATTTTATTTTTATTTTTAAAAAAAAATTTAAAATTTAGGTAAACAATTCAATGTATATTTCTTTGTAAATGCAGCGATACATCTTCTTGAAAATTAACTCAATCTTTGTAAATTGTTTCAAAGGCAAATCTTTCTAATTTGATCAATCGTTAACGAATAAATCAAATATAAGTGGATTTGATCAGAGAAATGCAAAAACATTTTTATTGAAAAGGAACATGATAAGAGACTAAATGTCTCATAAATCTTTAGAATGAAACTATAAAAGCATACATTTAGTTCATGGACAAATCCTATTAATACAAGAATTAATCAAAATTGTCATAAACTAAACTATGAAACCTAAAAACACTTTTGAAATTCAATCCCATCAATGCATCCACTTTACTTTTTAAATGCAATGCCCTTCCCTTTCCTGCATCAATAAAAATGAAGTTACGCACCCTCTATTTCATTTTATATGACAATGTTTGGCGATAAACATAGAATAAAAAAAAGAGAATACTTTTAGTATATATCGAAAGTACTCTTAGAATTTGTAATCTTAAACGTAACATATATATCATGACATTTTTATGACTATAAGAACGTGTTAATATTAAAGATAAATTAACATAAAATTAGAGCGATTACCTATCAGGTTTCCTATTATTCACCTTGTTCACCTCACCATTATCCATAGGTTCAACACTAGGAGGAGGAGGAGGAGTTGGCAATGATGAATCACCTTCATCACTAAGAGTTTGCAAATACCATAGTGTAACAAGGACTTTTTTTTCTTCAGGATTCAACTCTGACACAAATTGTTCAAAAGTATACACTTTCTTATCAGCCATACTTCAATTTTGACACTCAACAAATCAATTTTGATGATGATGTTAAAATTTATAGTGTATATATAGGGAGGAAAAGTGAGTGAGATGAGTACTAATTATTGAAGGGATGGATACTAATTAATTGATGAATTAAGTTGACTACATTATGTTAACAAAATTGTAATTTGAATATTTTGAATGTCACTCAAATTACGGGATCGTGCAGGTATCTATCCTATTTTTAACCTAGATACATAAATATTTACCATCAAATTAAAAATATGAGGGAAATAAATATTTTTAGATCTTTTAAATAAATGAAAAATATATTTTATTATCAAATTTATGAATCCCATAACATTAATACGAAAATAATCAAAACTAAAAAAATCAACTCCTACTATCTACTCTAAGCATGTACAAGAGCTATTAAATCATAATAGGACGATAAAAGACACAACTCTCGCCAGACAAAGATATCCAAATGTTGAGGATGAGTACTCGTCGTTTTATATAAGAGATGAAATCGTTTACATCCTACTCGTGTAATATAATATTAAGCAAAAAATATAATTTACATCACACGAACATGATGAAATCAATCAAGATGAAACTCAAGAACTGAGTCTATTTAATCTAAGTATCCAATAAGAATAATTTAAACCATAAGAGAGGAAAAATATCTAATAACTTGTAGCTTGTTACCTAAGATCGATGGAACACCTCGTTATTTACTAATTACCACTCTAGAGTCAAGATGTTTGAACTAATTTAGTTTCAATTGGAGTAAAATACGAAGTTTTATTGTTCAAACTTTGAGTGTTAGTCTTAATATTTTATTGTTTTTAATTTTAATATGTAAAATATATTTTACACGTATACTATTCGGTATGATCTGATCATTTTTTGGTTAATATTTTATAAAATAACAAACCTATCGAATTATTCGGCATGATCATAAATTATATAAAAACTTTTAGTTATTAAAAAAATCTAAAATTGGTTCGATACGATTCGATCAATCGATTAAGTCAATTTTTTTAAAAAAAAATTAACACCCCTACGTAGTAGTGTCCATAACACGTGATTTTATGTTTTCTTTCTTTAACTTGTTTTATAGTATGAGTCTCATTCTTTTATATTTACAAATATAATATCGAAAAGAAATAAAAAGAGCAAATTCTTCCATATTTTTTACGTCTAAAATTTTCCTAGAAAATAAATAAATAACTTTGAAAAAAAAAAAAGAAAAAAAAAAGGTGTCCGAATGCATAGCATTTAATGTTACTCACCAAATAGTAACTTACTACTAAACATACCCTTTGACTAATTAAATCACCATAATCTTGTGGTATTGACTAACATTGTGCCAACTTATTTTTGAATTAAATAAAGCGTAATTATGATATGAAAATATATGAAATAATTTTAAGTTTTGTTTGGACATGAAACTTGAATTTTTGAGTTGTATTTTTGCTCATAAACATAAAAATCTCATAAGTTGTGAAAACTATCAAAGCAACTCCAATTCTTTATACAATATTATCAAGTAATAAAAATTGGTGATTTTATTTTTAAAATAATATAAATAAACTTGTGGGTTAATTTTCATATTGGAAAATGTAAAATCATGATATAATATTTTCAAATCAAGTTTTTTAGAGAATTTGAGATTTCATCTCATAATTTGAAATCATAAATTAAAATCACATGTCCAAACGCCTGCTTACTTTTCCAATATAACTAGGTCTTGGCCAACTTTTCTAGGTGTATCAAAACTTTTCTTAAATAATCAAGTCGATTATTAGATTTTTTTTCTAAATAAACTATAGGACTATGCAAACAACTGTTTTAAAAAATTATATTACAAATCGAACTTTTGTATCAAAACTTTTCTAATCACGGATGATATGACTATGCAAAAACTAAAAAAAATAGTTATTATTTTATATTACAATCGAACTTTTAAAAAATAATGTGCGTCTATGAAGGAGCTAAAGAAAATTTATGAAAAAATTATCCAAGAAAACTCGAGATGATTAGGACGGTTTGAAAAAGTTTAAAATTAATTATGTGTAATAAAATAAGTAAAAAATTATAATGTTTTTGAAATAATCGATCAAATCGTATCATTGAACGCCCCAAAAACTCTTCTACCTTATAGGTCAAATAATCTACCTTTAGTTTAGGCGGTTTAACTCTAAATAGAAAAACAAAATATAAAACAAAGTACACGATTGAGAGATTTAAGATGAGTCAAATGACTACTTAATCTAGGGATTTTAGTAATTTCCTTTTGAGAAACAATTCATTATAATTAAACAATAATATACAACTTAATTTCTTTTTCCCAATTTTGAAATTTAGGTATAAACAATTTCAATGTATATTTTTTATATGTGAAGATACATTATCTCAAAATTCACTCAAAATCATTATAAACTATTTTGAGGACGAATCTATCAAAATTGATCAACTATTAACAAGTAAATCGAATATATGTATGTAGATTTAATCAGAAAAATACAAAAATAATTATAAGAGACTGAATAATTTATATATCTTGATAATGAAATTATAAAAGCATACATTTAGTTCATGGACAAATCCTATTAATACAAGATTAATAAAAATTATCATAAACTAAACTTTGAAACCTAAACACTTTGGGAAATTTAATCACATCAATGCCTCCACTTCACTTTCCATTGCCAAGTACCTTTGATGAATCTTCCACCTCAAATTTCACTGAACTTCTTTTCCTACATCAATAGAAAATCAACATTTGTAAATAGTAAATATAAATCATTGTAGAAATAAAATCACACATCCTCTATTTCATTATATATGACGATGTTTGACATATACGAAATCAAAAAGAGAGAAAACAACCTTAGATCTTGTCATCTTAAATATGTATAGTACCAGGACATTTTATAACTATAATTTGAACATGTTACAGAATTTTCAAACATAAAAAAGTGTTATTTTGTTTGTTACGTATAACAAAAAAAAGAGCAACGTTTAAAACAAAGATTAGTGATTACCTACTAGCAGGTTTCTCATCAATCACCCTTTTCACCTTAGGATAAACATATAGAGTAAGAGGGTTTTCATTAGCACAATGCTTAGCCCTTAGTTTCCTGAAGAAATCTTGTTCTTGAGCCTCCAACTCAGCCAAGAACTCTCTAATTTTTCTTGGTTCATCCATGCCTTAATTTTGACCCTATAACTTGTGAAAATAAAGCAATTTGATGATGATGTTACCATTTGTAGTGTATGTATATATAGGGGAAAATGAGGGGGGTGGGGTGGGGTGGGGGGTCAAAGGGAATTTGCATTTGAATTTTTGGTTTTTTGTTTGTATTTGGAGAGTATAGAAAGTGGTTTTTGAAGGCATGAGTACTAATTAATTGATGAAGCAAATTACATTAAATTAAATTAGCAAAAATATAATTTGGTGAAGTATTTAATTAATACTTAGGGACAAGTAATCATTTGGAAATTAGAAGGAACATATAATGCGATCTAAAAAATACTCCAACTTTGGCCGAAATTGTTGTTACGATACCAAACTTTATGGAGGACCTATTACCCCCTGAACTATTTAATAGTGTATTTTTTTACCCCCATGAACTATTTAATAGTGTATTTTAAAGGTATATATGTGCCCCACGTGGACACATTACTATTTATAATTATGCATTATTTTTTATGTCCACGTGGGCAAATATATATGTTTAAAATACGGTATTAAATAGTCTAGGGGTAATAGGTCCTCATTAAAGTTTGGTATCGTAACAGCAATTTCAGCTAAAGTTGGGGTATTTTTCAGACCCTTATCCCTAATATAGGAGATAATTTCACAGATGGTCACTAAACTATGAGTTTTTATCTTAGAAAGTCACTTAACTTTGGTTATAACCCAAAAGTCACTCAACTATGAGTTTTTTTCTTAGAAAGTCACTCAACTTTAATATTTAATCCAAAACTCACTCAAGTATGGATTTTTTTCCTCATAAAGTCACTCAACTATAAAAGTTTTACTTACAAAGTCACTCTATCTATTTAATTAATTTTTCAGTAAAATTTGTTGATATGTAATTTTATTTAAAACCAAAATTTTAAGAAATAAAAATATATTTAACTAAACCATTTTAAGAAATTAAATCCCTCTCCATACCCATTTTTTCTATCATTTCAAATCAATTCTTGTTGGTGTAATATACCAAAAATATAAAATATTACGGTTGAAAACAAAATAACAAAAATGAATAAACAATTTTTTAGGTTGAGGCGCGAATATCTCACTCTCTTTAAGGAAATTCAAGCCCTCTGTAGCATAATCTACATCGATCCAGCAGTATCACTCTTACTTTGTCGCCTCCAGGATACAACAGCCCAACAACGTCGTACGAATCAAACAACTTCGGATTAGTTGAAGAGTCCAAAGCTTCACAAAAAGAACATTTTCCTTCAACATGTAAATATTCTCGTTTGTATAGTGAATATAGTTGAAGACTTAGAATATTTTTCTATGTCTCATCTCTCGCTTTCACTACACTAATCTCAATAGAAACACAATACAATACTAGTCATCTTTTTCACTCTATATTTTCTTGTATATATCTTCTTTTTTTTTTATAACACAGAGGAAGATCATTATTTATAGGTGAGGAATTCTTCCTTGCAATGAATAAGAAGATAATGGGGTAGTAAATTGGATAAGTGAATGACCTATAGGTTATATAGGTTACAAGATATAATGAGGTAGAATAATGGGTGAAATTAGTGGTAGGTCATGGCTTATATATAATGGTTACAAGAGTTACGTACATCACAATAATGACCACATTCTTATCAACTTGTACCCACTAATATATGCATTTAAATTTAAATTTTACTATTAAAATGCATAAATACCAACAATTCCAGTTATTGTAATATGTTATTTTTTTGGTTAAGAATCAGCATCACGTCGGTCTTGGAACAATTAATAAATATCTAAATTTAAAAGTTACACACTGCTGCTGATTAATTATCCACAAATCTAAGGCCAAATGATTTGAATAGACATCTTTTTAGTAGGTTGGATTAGGGCTGTTCAAAACTGAACCTAAATCGATAACTCGAATTGAAAAAAGTTATTGATTTATCAGTATTGGGTTATTGATTTACCGGTTTTGATATCGGTTTTGATTTCTTTTGTTATTGGGTTATCGGTTCTTAACGGTTTGAGGTTTTTTCTTAACGGGTTAATCGATAACCCGATAGTAAATTAGATAATTATATTTATACCATTTTGTATATAAAGTCCTTGACCTAGAGTTTGGTTTCTTATTTTTATTTTTGGTTGTCTCAAACACTTGGTTATTCTACAATGTAAAAGTGTTTGCTTTTGAGAAAGATGTAATGTCACGCCCCAAGCTACCCCCAAGACGCGGACACGGGACCTAGGACCACAAGTGATCCCAAGCTAACCTTGCTGGCATGATCATGAGCATACTAAAGATAATAAACTGATGCGGAAGCTAAATCATAAATAAATCTGAAAAGATGGGGAATACCCATATACTATAACTGAATATATCAAATCTGAGAGTTTAATACAAAAGAAATATATTAACTCAATACTAAGCTGAATCTATCTATGTCTGAAATAAGCCTCTAAACTGACTAGAAATGTTGGGACATGCCCCAACTAGATCTAGCAAAAC
>NW_006239278.1:552846-560923 GCF_000226075.1 Solanum tuberosum | reverse complement strand
CTTGTTTCTAAGTGATTTTCAATGTTTTTTTTGTGTCAAATCTTAATGGTTAAATTGATAACCGAATCGATAACGATCAAAAACTGATAAACCAATAACCGATAAGCCAATATCTTAATGGTTCTATAACGGTTTAGCATCTCTACAAACCGATAACCAATAAGTCAAACCGATAAACTTCAAAACCGAACCGAACCGACCGATACACAGCCCAAAATAATTTAAATAGATACCTTTTTATTTTTAATAAAAATTTAGTTTTAAATAAAAATTGAATATCAACAAATTTTAATGAAAAAATCAATTAAATAGATAGAGTGACTTTATAAGTATAACTTTCATAGTTGAGTGACTTTCTAATAGAAAAACTCATAGTTGAGTGACTTTCTAAAAGAAAAGCTCATAATTGAGTGACTTTTAAGTTAAAAACTAAAGTTAAGTGACTTTCTAAAGAAAAGTTCATAGTTGAGTGACGATACTTAACGGATTTTTTTAAAACTTGATATATCTAGTTTCAATATATACTTCTTTCTAAATGTGGTGATACATCTTCTTAAGCATTAACTCAAAAATAATTGTAAACTGTTTTCAAAGGTAAATCTATCTAATTTGATCAATTATTAAAGAATAAACCTAATATAAGTGGATTAGATCATGAGAGAAATGCAAAAACATTTTTTTTTATTAAAAAGGAACATGATAAGGAGACTAAATGTCTCATAAATCTTTAGAATAAAACTATAAAAGCATATATTTAGTTCATGGACAAATCCTATTAATACAAGAATTAATAAAAATTGTCATAAACTAAACAATGAAACCTAACTACACTTCTGAAATTCAATCCCATCAATGCATCCACTTCACTTTTTAAATGCAATTCCCTTCCCTTTCCTGCATCAATAGAAATGAAGTTACGCGTCCTCTATTATCATATAGCAAACACAAAATCAAAGAACGAGAATACTTTTAGTACATACAGAAAGTATCCTCAGAACTTGTAATCTTAAACATAACATATATATCATAACATTTTTATGACTATAAGAACATGTTAATATTAAACATAAACTTAACATAAAGTTAAAGTGATTACCTATCAATTTTCTTATCATCCACCTTTTTCACCTCATCATTTCCCTTAGGATCAACGCTAGGAGGAGGAGGAGTTGGCAAAGATGAATCACCTTCATCAATAAGAGTTTGCAAATACCATAGTGTAACAAGGACTTTTTTTTCTTCAGGATTCAACTCTGACACAAATTGTTCAAAAGTGTACACTTTTTTATCAGCCATACTTCAATTTTGACTCTCAATAAATCAATTTTGATGATGATGTTACAATTTGTAGAGTGTATATATAGGGGGGAGGGGGGGAGTGAGTGGGATGAGTACTAATTATTTTTTTGTTTTTTGTTTGTATTTGGAAAATTTAGTATAAGGTGAGTTAATTATTGAAGAGATGGATACTAATTAATTAATTGATGAATTAAGTTGACTTGATTATGTTGACAAAATTGTAATTTGCTAAGGTTGTGAATATTTTGAATGTCACTCCAATTACGGGATCGTACAGGCATCTGTCCTATTTTTAAACTAGATACATGAATATTTACCATTTAATAAAAAATATACGAAAATAAATATTTTAAGATCCTTTACATAAATAACAAATATATTTTAACATCAAATTTATGGATCCCATACATTAATACGTAAATAACCAAAACTAAAAAATCAACTCTCACGACCTACTCTAGGCATATACAAAAGCTTCTAAATAATGATAGGATGTATCACAATTCTCGCTAGACAAAGATATCCAAAAGTTGATGAGTACTCGTTGTTTCACATATATAAGAGATGAAAACAATTTACATCTTGCTCGTGTAATGTCATATTAAGCAAAAATAAAGAAAATATAATTATATCATCGCACGATCAGGACGAAATCAATCAAGATGAAACTCAATAACTGGGTCTACTTAATCTAAGTATCCAATAGGAAAAATTTAAACCATAAGAGAAGAACAATATCTAATAACTTGTATATAGCCTAGTACCTTGTTATTTACTAGTTACCACTCGAGAGTCGGGATATTAGAACTAATTTAGTTTCAATTGGAGTAATATATGAAGTTTTAATGTTCGAACTTCGAGTGTTAATTTTAATATTCTATTATTTTTAAATTTAATATGTAAAATATATTTTACACATACTATTCGGTATGATTTGATTATTTTTTTTGGTTAATATTTTATAAAATAACAAACCAATCCAATTATTTGATATGATTATAAATTTATATAAAAACTTTTATTTATTAAAAGAAATCTAAAATTGATTAGATACGATTAGATTTAATTCAATCGATTAAGTCTTTTTTTAAAAAAAAAAAAATAACAATTCACACCTACATAGCAGTGTCCATAACACGTGATTTTATGTTTTCTTTCTTTTAACTTGTTTTATAGTAGAGTCTCATCCTTTTATATTTATAATTTACAAATATAATATCGAAAAGAAATTTAAAAAAAAAAAAAAAGAGCGAATTCTTCCATATTTTTACGTCTAATTTTTTTCTAGAAAATAAATAAATTAACTTTTATGAAACACCAAATAGTACTTAACTTACTAAACATACCCTTTGACTAATTAAATCGCCATAATCTTGTGGTATTGACTAACATTGTCCCAACTTATTTTTGAATTAAATAAAACGTAATTATGATATGAAAATATATGAAATAAATTTTAAGTTTTGTTTGGACATGAAATTTGAATTTTTGAGTTGTAATTTTTGCTCGTAAAAATCTCATAAATTGTGAAAACTATCAAAGTTATTCTAATTCTTTATACAATCTTATCAAATAATAAAAATTGGTGAATTTTTTTTAAAAATAATATAGATAAACTTGTGGGTCAATTTTTACATTGAAAAATGTAAAATCGTGATATAATATTATCAAACCTTTTTAGAGAATTTAAAATTTCATCTCATAATTTGAAATCACGAGATAAAATTGTATGTCCAGACGCCCCTTACCTTTCCAATATAACTAGGTCTTGGCCAACTTTTCTAGGTGTATCAAAACTTTTCTTAAATAATCAAGTCGATTGTTAGGTTTTTTCTAAATAAACTATAGGTTTCAATATATATATATACATATATATAACCTTACAAAAATTAGTGTAGGTCTTTTTTATTTTATAAAATATCAAATTTATATATTATTTTATAGGTTGAGTTTAAAAACAGTAATTAAGCATTTAAAAAGTTGGCATGGAACCTTTGGTTTGAATTCAATGGAAGCAACTATAAAATACACAAATCGAACTTTAATGAATAACTTTAATTTTTTGAATGATATAGGATCACTTATATGACTATGCAAAAACTAAAAATAATAGTTATTATTTTATATTACAAATCGAACTTTTGAATAATAATGTGCCTCTGAGATGGAGCTAAAGAAAATTTATGAAAAAATTATCCAAGGAAACTCAAGATGATTAGGACGGTTTGGAAAAGTTTAAATTTAATTATGTGTAATAAAATAAGTGAAAAAAAAAAAATAATCGATCAAACCGTACCATGACACCCCTAAACTCTTCTACCTCATGGGTCAAATATTCTACCTTTTGTTAGAATTACATGTATTTTGTTTTTGTTTTTTTTTCCTGAAAATAATATTCGATTAGTAAAAGGTAATTAAGCGGATAACTAATATTCTTTTAAGTAAAGATCAAATTAAACTTGTTTCATAAAATATAATTGACTTTCTATTATATGATCGGTATTGATTAGTTGAATACATTGCAATCTTAGATGGTTTAATTTAAATTTGAACAGAAAAAGAAATCTAGGGATTTTAGTAGTTTCCTTTTGAGAATCAATTCATTATGAATTTATAATTAAACAATAATTACAACTTAATTCCCTTTTTCCCAAATTTTGAAATTTAGGTATAAACAATTTCAATATATGTTGCTTTTTAAATGCAGTGATATACATCATCTCAAAAATTCACTCAAAATCATTATAAATTATTTTTGAGGACGAATCTATCAAATTCAATCAACTATTAACAAGTAAATCTAATGTAGATGAATTTAGTCAGAAAAAATACAAAAATAATTCAATAAAGGAACAAAGGTGATATATAAGAAACTGAATAATTTATATATCTTTATAGGAAATCATAAAAGCATACATTTAGTTCATGGACAAATCCTATTAATACAAGATTAATAAAAATTATCATAAACTAAACTTTGAAACCTAAACACTTTGGGAAATTCAATCACATCAATGCCTCCACTTCACTTTCCATTGCCAAGTACCTTTGATGAATCTTCCACCTCAAATTCAATGACCTTCCTTTTCCTACATCAATAGAAAATCAACATTTGTAATTTCATTTTATATGACGATGTTTGACAGATCAAACGAAATCAAAAAGAGAGAAAACAATCTTTTTGCATCTATCAAGAATATCCTTAAATCTTGCAATCTTAAATATATATATATATATATACCATGACATTTTATGACTATAATTTGAACATGTTACAGAATTTCAAACATAGAAAAGTGTTATTCTATTTATTACGTTTAGCAAAAAGAAAAGAGTGACGTATAAAACAAAGATTAGTGATTACCTGTTAGGTTTCTCATCAATCGCCCTTTTCACCTTAGGATCAACATTAGGAGTAGGAGGATTTTCATTAACAGATTGCTTATCCCTTAATTTGCTAAAGAAATCTTGTTCTTGAGCATCCAACTCAGCAATGAACTCTCTAAAAGTAAATTTTTTTGGTTCATCCATGCCTTAATTTTGACCCTAATTTGTGAAAAATAAGCAATTTTGAAGATGATTTTACAATTTGTAGTGTGTGTATATATAGGGAAAAATGAGGAGGGTGGGGTGGGGGTGGGGGTGGGGGGTCAAGGGGAATTTGCATTTGAATTTTTTGGTTTTTTGTTTGTATTTGGAGAGTATAGAAAGTGGTTTTTTGAAGCAAATTAAATTAAATGAAATTAGCAAAATTATAATTTGGTAAAGTATTGACTACTTAGGTACAAGTAATCATTTGAAAATTAGAAGGAACATATAATATAACGTGTTTTTTTTTAACTTGCTCGATAGAATGATTTTCGTTTTTTTAATTATATAATATCAAAAGAAGAAAAAAAAGTATTACACACTAATCAGTAATTTACCTTAATTGACTTTGACTAATAGAATCACCATAATCTAGTGGTTTTGACTAGATTGACTATTTTAAGGAATTTTAATAAATCCTAATATTTCATTATATGTCGTTTAAATATATACTATAGAAAACTTGACTAGATTGACTATTTTAATGAATTTTAATAAATCCTAATATTCATAAGTTGTTTAAATATTATAGAAATTAGCGTAAAGGGCCATATTTGTTTTTAAACTATGACAAATGGAACATATTTACCCTTCATTAATAGTTGAGGTCAAATATATCATTTTTATTATTAGTAGTTGGAGTTAAATTTATCCCCAAATTATGTGAAATAAAATAAATTTGTTCGTATTTTTAAACATAAGAGTCTTAACACCCGGTGATATCACATGTCACATAAAAAGTGTTTAAAAAATGCCCTTAAATTATGTGAAATGAATAAAAATGTCCTCAGTTGATAGTTTGATTTTAAAATGTCCTTGTCTTCAATAGTTTGGTCAAAATATGTCCTTATTGCTACCTAATGAATCAAATATACCATGTTCTAGATAAATATATTATTTCTTTTCCTTTAAAACACTTTTTTTTCTAATACTGATTCTTTTTTTAATTCAAAAATGTTTATTCTACTTTAATTCAAAAAACATTAAGAAATAAAAATACTTGAATTGACGGTAAAATTCATATATGTTTGACTTGAAGGGCTGCTGCAAGTAGGCTGGAGATGGGTCGTAATAATAGTGAAAATAATATTATATGTCGCCCATGAGATATAATGCATGTTTATCGTTCGACTTATCGGTTATTGGTGTGTAAATATGATAAATTGTTATAGAATTATTAACAGAATAATCGTTATTAGTTTGGTTATCGGTTTAACCATTAAGATTGGATAAAAAAAGAATCATTAAAAATTACTTAGAAATAAAGTGACAAATTAAACCAAATGAACTATGCACATGAGTTGATAATTTTTTTGCTCAAAAGCAAACAATTGTCACGTAGAATAATCAAGAGGTTGAGACAACCAGAAATAAAAGTACGAAACTGAACTCTAAGTCAAGGACTTTATATATCAAATGGTATAAATATAATTATTTAATTTACTATCGAATTATCGATTAATCAAGAATGCAGCAATACATGCCTTTTTTTGTAGTGACATGCATCTTCTTAAACATTAACTCAAAATCATAGTACGTTGTTTTCGACAACGAATCTACCAAATTTGTTCAACTATTAAAAATCTAATGTAGGCGAATTTGATCAAGAGATAGCATAAATAATTTAAAAAAGAACAAAGGTGATAAGAGACTAAATTTTTATATATCTTTAAAATGAAACTGTAAATGCATACATATGTAGTTCATGGACAAATCCTATTAATACAAAGATTAATAAAAATTGTCAAAACTAAATTTTGAAACCTAAATACTTTGAAATATAATCCTATCAATGCCTGAACCTCCTATTCTTGGAAATTTTGATGAACCTTCCATATCAAAGTCACTGTCCTTCCTTTTCCTGCATCAATAAACAACATTTGGAAACAATAGATAAATTATAGAAGAAATAAACTAACGCGACCTCTATCTCATTTTATATGACGATGTTTAACCGATAAAAAATCAAAGAACACATATAAAAAGTATCCATGCAACGCATGATCTTAAGCATACAATGACATTTTGATTACTATAAAAACATGTCAATAAAGATAAACTTGAAACAAAATTAAGTGATTACCTATCAGGTTTCTCATCGATCATCATTTTCACCTCACCATTTTCTTTGGGGTTAACACTAGGAGGAGTAGGAGGATGAGGATTTTGCAAAGAGGGATCAATTTCATTAACAAGTTGCATAAACCTTTGTTTCTTAAGGAACTCTTGTTCTTGAGCATTCAACTCTTCTATGAGAACTCTAAAAGTAAACTCTTTTGGATCATCCATGCCTTAATTTTGACTCTCACTTGTGGGGACAATAAACCAATTTTGATGACAATGTTACAATTTATAGTGTGTGTGTGTGTGTGTATATAGGGGGGAGTGGGGGCTTACAAGGGAAATAAAAATATAATATTGAAAAGGAAAAAAAATATATTACATACTTGTTAAGTGTAATTTTTTCCTAAAAATAACATATAATTATAGTAGACTTTGAAGATTAAAAAAGCATAGCATTCTAATGTTACACACCAATCAGTAATTTTCTTAACATGGCCTTTGACTAATTAAGTCAACAGTCCATAACCTAGTGGTGTTGACTAAGATTAACTAATTTAATAATCATGCATTGTTTGAATATTATAGAAATTAGGGAAAAGAATTAAATTTGCTCCTGAATTATATGGAAGGAAATATATTTTTCGTCCGTTAATGGTTGGGTCAAAGATGTCCTCAATGTTACTAATAGGGGTCAAATCTATCCTTGAACTATGCGAAATGAAATAAATTTATCTTTATTTTAGAATAAATAGTACAAGCTTAGTATTGATGTTACATGTCACATAATTAAAAAATAATTATTTTAAACTTAGGGATACTTGAACCTTTTGCATAAATATTCAAAGGCAAATTTAATCCTTACCCCTAATGTTGAGTTTTAATTATTTGTTTAATTTGTTCCTCTTTTCTCTCTTTCCACCACTCCACTTTCTCCAACACCACTCACTCTTATAATTTACATTGTTTTTAATATAGTTTATATTTATCTGAAATTTATTTTAATAAGATGTAAAAAAAAATGTCTAAATTGAGTCAACATCCCAAGACCCTGTCTTTATGTTGTAGTCATTAATTTAATCCTAATCTAAACAAGTCTAATATATATATATATATATATATATATATA
>NW_006239278.1:503260-552832 GCF_000226075.1 Solanum tuberosum | reverse complement strand
TATATATATATATATATATATATAAAGCAGAAACATAAGTCTGCTGATGTGGCATGCTTCTTTGATTAGTATTTGTATTTTTCTTTTTTCTCATTTTTTTTTTTGCATTTTAATTATCATCCATTCTTATATAATATTAACACAATATTAATCTTACTAGCTAATATATATATATAAAGCAGAAACATAAGTCTGCTGATGTGGCATGCTTCTTTGATTAGTATTTGTATTTTTCTTTTTTCTCATTTTTTTTTTTGCATTTTAATTATCATCCATTCTTATATAATATTAACACAATATTAATCTTACTAGCTAATATATATATATAAAGCAGAAACATAAGTCTGCTGATGTGGCATGCTTCTTTGATTAGTATTTGTATTTTTCTTTTTTCTCATTTTTTTTTTTGCATTTTAATTATCATCCATTCTTATATAATATTAACACAATATTAATCTTACTAGCTAATATATATATATAAAGCAGAAACATAAGTCTGCTGATGTGGCATGCTTCTTTGATTAGTATTTGTATTTTTCTTTTTTCTCATTTTTTTTTTTGCATTTTAATTATCATCCATTCTTATATAATATTAACACAATATTAATCTTACTAGCTAATATATATATATAAAGCAGAAACATAAGTCTGCTGATGTGGCATGCTTCTTTGATTAGTATTTGTATTTTTCTTTTTTCTCATTTTTTTTTTTGCATTTTAATTATCATCCATTCTTATATAATATTAACACAATATCTAATATATATATATATATATATATATAAAGCAGAAACATAAGTCTGCTGATGTGGCATGCTTCTTTGATTAGTATTTGTATTTTTCTTTTTTCTCATTTTTTTTTTTGCATTTTAATTATCATCCATTCTTATATAATATTAACACAATATTAATCTTACTAGCTAATATATATATATAAAGCAGAAACATAAGTCTGCTGATGTGGCATGCTTCTTTGATCAGTATTTGTATTTTTCTTTTTTCTCTTTTTTTTTTTGCATTTTAATTATCATCCATTCTTATATAATATTAACACAATATTAATCTTACTAGCTAATTTAATTAATAAAAGCCTCACCCACGTTGTGCTCATAAATTATCCGTTTGTCTTAACCGTTCATTTCTCAACCCACACATTACAATTCCTTAAAAAATAATTGTTCCATCTTCCTCATGTTTTTTCCTATCCTGGCAAATTTTCTTTTCTTATATCACCCTTTACCTCTCAACTTCTTTCTACTACTCAACAACAATTACAACATATTCAATGGTAATTTCACAAGTGAATGCGGACCTTTGCTTCACAAGTTGCAATGGTGAAGAGAGGGTCCGTAGGAACAAGTTCACTATTTTTTTCATTTTTGTAGTCATTACTCTGTCAAAGAGTGGATACAGTTGCCTGGCATAGTGTTGAATAAATAAACATTTGAGGGGTTGGAGAATGATGGAATTGCTACCTATCTAAAAAATGAATTGTATATGAAACACACTAACAATCATAATTGTAAGCTTAATTATTGAAGTCATATAAAAAAAATTCCTTGAAGTATCTTATCCTGAAGTTTGGAATTTTACTTGATCTTGATCATATTTTTTAAAAAAAAAACAAATAATTTTATACCTTCCTTCATATTTTTTATAACTGCGCGAAGTGCGGATAGATTTACTAGTGTTAAAATAAAAGGGAAAAAAGACAAATATATCTCTGAACTATTATAAATAGTAGGGATATAAATATCCTATGTTATACTTTTAAGACTTTCATGTTCTTACCATCTAAATTTTGGAGCGTATATACCCTTTCTACTAATGGCGAGACACGTGTCTCAATCTAAAATGCCTATCCGAAATTTATTAAATTTTGACCCATTATTTTGAAGACCCACCCAAACTAATTTTAAAATCCACCCAAATAACATAATACCCACCCCCAAATTATAACCCAAAAACACTTCTCCATCTTCTCTAGTTATACTGAGTTCTTCGATTTTTCAAGAGCTTCTGGCCAAGTTCTTCATTTTCCAAGCTTCAATTTCCTTCATTCGCATTCCCAAACTCCATTAGCACCGAGCAACTTTTGCTCGCCCTCTTGCTGCCGTTGAAGCACCGGAGGAGGTAGTCTCGTTGCCGCCGCCGCCGCCCTGGTAGAGCAGGAGAAGACGGAATTTGACGTGGTACTCAATGATTTTTTCAAGTAGTGCTAAAATTTTGTATCTCGCACTTTTCAACTGATCGGGAGAGGCAGTGATTTAGGCGATGCGTGGATACTTGAAACTTCCACTTGATACTCAAACCAATGATTGCTTCTGCAAAAACAATAATCGAGAGAAAAACATCACTAAAATGCTAAAATACAATTCAAAATGTGTTATGAAAAGCGAAGAAGAAGAGAGGCATCGAAGAGAAAATGGTTGCATTGAAGAAGATGAAATTTAAAAGATGTCATTGAAGAAGAAGTGAGGAATAGATGAAAGAGACAATGGTTGTTGTTAGCCTTTTTTTTTTCATTTGGGTCAGGGTGTTTTAAGTTATAATTTGGCTCATGGTGTTTAAGTTATCCAGGTCACAGGTATTTTGATTTTTGGGTTAAAAATTAAATAATCTTGGTTAGGTCATTGAGATGATGCCACGTGTCAACACGTCGTCTATCATAAGGGTATATCAAGAATATATTTGTCCTTTTTCCCAAAATGAAAAGATGAACTTCTACCCAATCAGCAGTTTGTGACAGCCGTTATGATTTGGAGGATAGAGTGTGCACTGAGAAAAACTCAATCATATGCAATAACTCGCAAGGAGATGGAAACCACATAAGGCAAACCCAACACAAACTCAAATGAGGAAGTATTTTTACCTCGAGCATTAAAAGGGAACATCACATCGTGCACCTATCAGTTGGAAAAAAAACAAGAACACATACAAACTGCAATCAGCACATAGTGCACTAATTGAATAGAGAGAATTGATGATCAAACTTAAAACAGAAATCCATTGTCATCTTAACTGTTATCTAGTCGAATACTGAATCCTGACAGTACAAACTTTTTTTTTTTTTTGAGAAAGTTAAATGACAGTACAAACTTATGTTCCTAAGGTTCCTTTAAACGAGCAGCAGCAGCATCTGGGGCATAAACAAAGATCCGTTAGAGCTACTGCTGTGGTCTAGCGACTGGCTCCAACGCTTCAATTGTCACCACGCTATTACCGCGAATTACCTGAAATTGAAATTTTGCAGCAACGCACCAGTAAGGACCAGCTTAAATTCACTCAAGGGACATCCATCATTATGGATTTTTTTAGATAAACAGATAAAAAACAAAAACTCATTAAATTAGACAAGCCAAATGCTATTCAAAAGAAAATAGGCTTGATTATGTATTAGCGATCGTATTCACAGCTGTAAGATCCAAACAACCAGAGTGAAAAGGAACAAGGGTAAAGGGAGAGAGAGAAAGAGAAGAGAATAAGAAACTCACCACCATGCCAATTTCATTCTTATCATTGCCATTAATTTCCACTGTGTTGTCAATGACCAAATTCATGAACTGATCAAACCCACGAAGAGTTCCAGTGACTAAGCGGTTTGCATTCAACTTGACTGTGAAAGATAAACAGCATTACTCAAGTGCGATAGCAACCTCAAAAGGCATTTAACAGAGGAATGTAAAATTAAAAAATGAGACCATGGAAATTGATGCTCTCTCTGACTAAGAAAACGCTATCTATAGAGATTTTTTCTAAAAAAAAATACCTTCATTCAGACTGCACTTTAAAAAAATTCTATGCAGTCCAGCACGCAAGGTTAATGCAAAAGATGCATTTACAGCTTCATAAAACTGTTCTCCCTTCCTCTTTGTTTCAGCTATGAAATACCTTACTAGGTTAATTTAATGAAACAGCTGCAGAGAATTCCTGATTTTAGCTTCCACCCTAAATGTGCAAAGACGAACATAGTGCAATTAAGTTTTGCTAATGACCTGTTGCTATATTGTAGAGGCCTAAAGGGGATGCTATTTCCATACAACTATTATACTCCTACTTTCAGGTATCCTCAAATGCACCTGGCTGGTTGCTAATGTAGATAAAAGTGCTATTTACTTTGGAGGGGTTCAATCAGACATCCAGGACGAGATTTTACAAGTACTTGGATTCTCAAAAAGTACTCTACCTACTAGGTACTTGGGTGTACCTTTGAATACTAAAAGAGTATCTATTGTGCAGTGTCAATCCTTAATTGAGAAGATATTAGGCAGAATATCTAGCTGGACCTCAAAGTTCTTATCATATGCAGGAAGAGCACAGTTGTGTTATTCTCTGTGCACGACTTCTGGTCACAAATTCTCATCTTGCCCAAGAAGGTGATTAAATGTATTGAAGAGATATGTAGGAGGTTCTTATGGACAGTAGGGATAGAGACATCAAGGAAAGCACTGATTGCCTGGGACAAATTATGGCTTATGCTGCCTCAAATCAGTTGGAGGGCTGAATATATTTGATCTGCTAGCATGGAACATGGCTGCCATTTAAGAAAGACAGATTATGGATGCAGTGGTACATATTTATTATGGGAAGCAAGGTACATTATGGGATGTATTTTGCAACCAAAGAAAGCTTCTTGGGTGGTCCAAGAAATCATTAAAGCTTATCAATACTTGTGTGGAAGTTGACTGGTAAGAAACGGATGTCCTATGCTCAGGAAAGTTCCTACTAAGCAGTTATATTTACAATTGAGAAGGAACCACCAGAAAGTGGAATGGAGGAGATTGAAATGCAACAATGTGGCTTCTTCTAAATGGATATTTAACTTATTCCTGGGTAATTCTGGAAGACTGCTTACAAAAGAAAGGTTGGCTAAATGGGCATGTGTAGATCATGACAAATGTAGTCCGTGTCCACATGCTAATGTGTCCTTACTTTGCTCAAGTCTGGAGCAAGATACCTCAGTGGCTACAGATTCATGGACAGGCTCAGGGGTGGTGGCAAGGGGAGATGGGATGGGGAAGTACTAACTGCAAAGGTAAGGGTGCACTACCTGAAGTTTATAGGATGACACATATGACAAGAAAGGAACCTGCAGATCAATCTAAAAGAAGGTCCTGAAGCTCTCACTAGAATTACAATCCAGGATATCCACATTAGAGGAGAAATGAAAGCAAGGTTATCTAGAATACTGGCTCAGTTGAATTATTATTATCCTTAGGCTGCTATACTGAACATTCTTTTGATTTCGAAAGAATAATAGGATGCTTGCGTAGTGTTAGATGCTTTCACAGGCTGGGGATGTCCAGCTCTGGTTTTCTTTATGATCTGTAATGTTCGCTTTACTAGTTAAACTGCTTATTTACCCCCCCACCCACCCAACCCCCCACCCAAAAAAAAAGAGATGTTCAAGTCCAGGGGCATCTATGCTGGGACAAAAGTTGCACACACACACGCATTTTTTTAAACCCCACACATTGCAAAAGAAATTGCTGCAGCAAAAGCATGCAATAACAGTAGGAACATTCATGGAAGGTTTTGGGTTGCATGGTGACCAGAAGATACTGTAAAATTGCAGTTTAAGCCACTCGGACATGATCCTTTTGCATTAAAGGAAATGTAAAACAGGGATGTAATAGAGGGATATAGGAAACACAGAGAGCATGGTAAATAATGCTATGATAACGTTCTCGCAAGAGTATAAGGTCAAAATAGTTTCAGCTCTTAATAGTCTAACAATAATGTCTTTGATTGTCGCTGGTTATGCATTACTTAGTGAACTTAATTTTCTCTGGTGATAATGAGGAAGGGGACGAGAATTTATCACTTGCCAGCAAACACTACTTCTTTGACCTGTGTACCTAGATAAAAGTCACTAACAGACTCCGATAATAACCAACATCGCACGGACAAATGTAAGCAGTAGCAGAAGACAGAAAGCACACAAACTTCAATTTTTAAACCCTAAATAAATTGCAGCAAAAACAATTTAACCCTCCACAGAAAGCACACAAACATAGAAAGAAACACATAAATCATTACTAGCTGATTTTAATTTATTTTTTGATGACAGTAATGTCTGGACCAGCTTTGGCGCACCTCGACTAATTCCACATCATACCTGCCACCTCCCACCAGCAACAGGTACCAGTAACTTTGTCCACCGGATCACCTAGTGTTTTTTGTCTCTGCTAGAATTTAAACCACAGACCTCATGACTCTCAACCACTTCACTAGCCACTAGGTCACACCTTGAGGCGCAAATCATTACTAACTGATAAACCCTAAATTCCTATTAATCACCTAAACCCTAAGCAAATTGCAGCAAAACCAAATTAACCCTCCACATAAAGCACAAAAACGTAAATACATACTGTATTACTAACTAATAAACCCTAAATCCCTGACAAAACACCTAAACCCTAAGCAAATTGCAGCAAAACCAAATTAAGCCTCCACATAAAGCACAAAAACGTAAAAACATACTGTATTACTAACTAATAAACCCTAAATCCCTGACAAAACACCTAAACCCTAAGCAAGTTGCAGCAAAACCAAATTAACCCCCCACATAAAGCACAAAAACGTAAAAACATACTGTATTACTAACTAATAAACCCTAAATCCCTGACAAAACACTTAAACCCTGAGCAAATAGCAGCAAAAACAAATTAACCAACCACAAAAAGTAATAAAAAAAACATAGAAATATAAAGCATTGCTAACTTACTTTGAAGCTGCTTGTCCATATACCTGTAGAAAACAAAACAAAACAAAACCAAAAATGAAAAACGAATAAGAAATCTTCATATACACATCGGAAAAAAGGGGAAAAAATATGAAAATCAGAAGCTAAGCTCGATGAGAGTTAAACCCTGAGCAAATAGCAGCAAAAACAAATTAACCAACCACAAAAAGTAATAAAAAAAACATAGAAATATAAAGCATTGCTAACTTACTTTGAAGCTGCTTGTCCATATACCTGTAGAAAACAAAACAAAACAAAACCAAAAATGAAAAACGAATAAGAAATCTTCATATACACATCGGAAAAAAGGGGAAAAAATATGAAAATCAGAAGCTAAGCTCGATGAGAGGTATAACATACTTTTTGAGATCCGGAGGTTGACCAGACCTGCTCATCCTTGAGAGTTTTACCTTTTGCTCACTGCCGGAGAAGATGAAGATGAAAAATGGAAGATAATTTGTACTTTTGCTGCGCAGTCGGGACTCAAAATGTTTTACTTCAGTCCGCTTTTTATTTGTGGCCAAAACCAACGGAGGGTTAGGTTGGTAATTTTAATTTTTTAATTTAAAAATAAAAAGGAACTATGGTTATATTTGAAGTTTATTTCTTTAAATTCGAAATTATTTAAACTTGACCAACACGGGTAGTGATAAGTAGTCCTTCATTCTTAACCAAGAGGTCTCGAGTTTGAGCCGTCTTGGGTATTGAATCGCCTTTGTTAGGGAGTGTTTTACCCCCTAATGTGAGACTTTCCGGCGCGAATCCAAATTTAGTCGGGCTCCGATGTGGGTACCAGATATCGAATGGATAACAAAAAAAAATTATAGGTCAATATTGATGTAGATTTTGTTATAATATTGAAATATTTGCTATGCATTTTTAAGATGTTTTTCCAGAGATTCAATTTTTATGAGAGAAATTTCTCTATAGTGTCATGGAATTCGAGAAGAAGAAGAAACTCTTTTGTGTGGAGAAAAAATGATCGTATGAAGTTGAGATATTATTATCGAAATATCTTTTGCTTAATAAAATGTGGCAAGTATCAATTAATTTTAAAATAGGGACTGATATTCCATTACCCTTAAGGCAGTGGCTATTTGTCAAAATCATCATAGATTACATTTTAAAACTTACCCAACATTCCTTACTGGGCCAAGACTGGAAATGGGCTTTTAACGGGCCCTCACTTGTGAATTAGGATCCTAGTGCTGGATTTAACTGGCGAAGGTTCATGAAATGGAACCATTTCTCGATTGATCGATATCTCGGTTCATATATTAATTTTTTTCATCCCGTGTTTGACACTCGTAGTGGGGCTTGAATTAATACAGATTCTCGTCAGGATGTCCCAGGGGTAAGTGGTAACTAACAAAAGTGACTCTATTTATCAGAACTCGAAAGACATCTGATTAAAAGTGAAGGAAAACTTACCACTCCGTCACATTTTTGGTCATTTTTGGTAGTTTGGGACCAAAAATTTCAAGTTGTCACATTTTTCTATCATACTTTGTAAAGATTTTTTGTGCAGAATAAAAGTTTGGGTAATTTTAATTGTTTCTTAAAGGTTGAGTGAAGTGTTTTTGAGTTGTGAGACACTGAGATGCGATTATTTTTAAAAAAATAGCTTAAAACCATTACTTTGAAAATTGATATTTTCAGCAAAAAAAAAAAAATAGAAATTGAAACCATCTCTTGAAAATGATCCAAACAAAATATTTTTTAAGAAAGAATTGTAACATTTCAAAAAAGTTATTCACAAATAAAGGTCGTGTTTAATATTCTTTTGAATTGAATTGATTGTTTTTGTCATACATATATGTTTGCTTGGTCTTATTTTACTATTTTAGTCTAAATTTCTGTCTCCTTTGATTTGAGTAGGATAATTGATTAAGATGAGTGATTGATTCTAGCAAACTTTAAATTCTAATTTTATTTCGATATAAATCGTATAGGTAGGTCTAAGATACATTCATAAGATCTAGTTGCATGTTAAAATTTCATTAGTATTGCATACGCTTTGACAATCAACAATCTAATTAAGAAAAAAAAATTATTTATTAATAGTATATTAATTTATATCTTATCTGTATTATCCACCAATATTTTTTCTTTCAAATCTTCCAAAGTAGTTCTTTATTATTCATTCAAAATAAAAATTCTAGTTATTACAATCCAATCATGCCAAACTAAAGAGCACTTTAAAAGTTTTGGATGTCTAAACAAATTTAATTTTCCAAAAAAAAAATTTCAAAATTTAATTTTTGAAAAAGTAAATCAAAACTAAATCCAACATTTTTCTTTCATCCATTATCTTGATAATTTGCACCATATTATTGTCGTTCCATTATTGCATAGTGGAAGATGGGCTTAGAGGGCGCTCCTGCAACGGTTATTTGTAAAAATTATTTCGGATTGACTATTTTTAAATCGCTTGTTAATATTTAGTCATCGATTAAAATGTGATAAAGAAATAGATAGGATATATATTATGTAACACGAAAATAATTTGTGGACAAATAAAACAAAATAATCTAACACACAGTATAGATCGAGTTTGAAACTTTGTATAGGTGTTCAAAACATTAGTGGAAACTCCATGAATCATGATTCATGGTGTTTAAATATTTATCGACTCAAATTTTAGGAATATTTATTGGAGTTCAGACATTCATGAATTCATATATACTTCAAATAAAATAAGATGTGAAATATACGATACTGATAATAAATATTTACTCTAAATGCGATATTTATACCAAACTGATGAATACATCAAGCATTTCTTAATTCATAATCTTATTGCTAACTATGATTAACTAACACATATTTTAACTTTTATGATTACCTAATATGATTTGGTGTAAAAAAACGAGCGTCATTAACTTATTACTTGATATAGACTCTATGATTGAGCTAGCTAGCAATCAAAAGTTAAAAGTCATAATCCACATTGCCATGATTATTTGGAATGCGTGTTCAACATACTGTCATCACACATAATAATCATTTCTTAACAAACTCACCAAAATAAAGTTTAGGAATTGTAACTCTTATGCATTATTCATTTTGAAAACTATGTAATAATTCTTTTCTTTTCTTTTTTCTTTTTTTTGACATGACGTGGACATACATTTAAAATTTAAGACTTCAAATACATCTACTGTTTGGCCCAAATTAATGCTTAAAAGATTAGCATAACATGTTAATAGCCTCATTTTCAAATGTTGTACGTATTCAAAGAATTTGAGCTTAAAAAATATTGTTTAATAGGTTCTTGATATATGTATATTCATGTTAAGAAATTTTTTGAACATACATATAAGATTTGAGTTAAAATTATTATATTTTGCCCAATTCGTAATAAGATGCATTGTATATTCCTAACGGAGATGAGGATGATAATATGTGTATATATATATAGAATCGTTTGGTAGAGTGTATTAACAAAATAATACATGTGTTAACTTCGTGTATTAGTCATATCTTATTAAATATATTTTTTCATGTTATGTATAATTAATGCTTACTCTCTATGGTGTATTAATATCATATATTTAAGGCCAAACACATATGCAGACCCTTAAACTTGTCCCTAAATTTCATTTTGACACTCCAACTCAACCTTGTTCCATTTTAACCCTTCAACTCCAATTTTTATGTTCCATTTTGGCACTTCTTTCCAAAGAACCAACAAAGTGAGATGTATGTACTTCACATGCCATTATTGTGTTAAAAAATAATGGATGAACATTGTTTTTTTTATAAAAAAAATATTTTAGAGTTTCTGTACTTTATTGTATGAAAAAATAATCTGCGAAAGTGTGCTGGTTTTTTTTTAAAACAATTAGTTAATTTAAATAACATCACATATTTTTTTTTCCGTATCTAGTCTACTTGGAATAACTCAAATATCAGCTTTCTAATTTTTCATTCAACTAATTAACTACGAGTAAGAAAAAACTCATGTTCATTGCTAATTAATAACACTACCAAAAAATGTTGAAACTTGATAGACTTCGTTGGGTTGTCATTGATTTTTTTAAGAAAGAAATCGACGCACTTTCGTCGGCAATTTTTCACGCAAAAATATAGGAAAACTCTTAAAAAGAAAGTGTTACTTTTTTTATTAAAAAAAACAATGATAATCCGTCAATTTTAATTTTTTACAATAATTAACGGATGATCGTCGATTTTTAAAATGCAAAATTGCAGTTGAATAACATATATAGAAATAAAGAAATCATAAAATTAGTATTTTGTGTTAAATAGTACATAAAAGAAATAGAGTTGAAGGGTAAATCTTTTATTATTTTTTTAAAAAGTACTTTTTTTTTGTTCTTTTCACTCTCTTAGAGAATGTGTGATGCACACTTTCTGCCACATCACTTAGAAGTGCCAAAGTGGAACATGAAAATTGGAGTTAAAGGATTAGAATGGAACAAGGTTGAATTGGAGTGTCAAAATGAAATTTAGGGATAAGTTTAAGAGTCTGCATATGTGTTTGGCCTATATTTAACTAATTCAAATCATGAAGACAAAGTGCAATGTCCCATCACATGATTTCAAACCATTTATGTACTTATTATATAATAATAAATATATTGTAGTATATCATTATCAACCTTTTTTTAACATGATTTAATTTCAAATTTGTAAACAAATTGCCCGCTAAATTTTAGTCAGTAACCACATGTCCCATCATATATTACAAACTCAAAGAAAATAAGGTAATATAAATTATAATTTGAATTAATAGATAAAAGCCTAGAGAAAACAACAACAACAACAATTAATTCCACCTTAATCCAAATATAGTTGATACCACAAACTGTATAAATTAATTCTTACCATCCATATATATTTTTTCTGTTCTATTTGGACTCATATAATTCTAATTATAAAAGAGGTCTTCATAATAATTTTTTACACTTTACATTATTAACCATTGATAAAAATACCAACAACCTAAATACTTAATTTGCTAAGTTTGTATTTACCATTATTAACAAATGACATCAACAAATTTATTGTCATAAATGCATAGATATTATAGCCACCAAAAAAACTTTGACGAAGAAGCTTGTTCAGTAAATTTTTGCTGCTGTCTCCTGCTCTCCATAATTCTGCATTTAATATGCTCATTTATTTTTTAGGACTTTGTTTATTTATGTTTACCAACCAATTTGTTTGAATGCATTTGATACTCCGGTGTTCGTAATTATATTGAAGCTCGACTAAATTTAGATTCGCGCTAGGAAGTCCCACATTGGGGTAGAGCGCCCTCTGACTCTGCACCAAAGGAACTCAAATCTGACACCTCTTGATTAAGGATGAATGAATACTTACCACTCCACCACAATCCTTGTTGGTTCATTTGATATGGTTTTATATTTATATGGGGGAAAAGGTGCAAGAACCCCCTAAACTATGACTAAAATCCCCGATATACACATTAACTAAACTAAGGTCCTATTACCTTCCTGAATCCATTTTTTTTTTATAAATTTGTAGACCTTTTTGGCTTACATGGCATCCAAATATCTCACATGTGCCTCAATTGCGTGGAGTCACGGAGTGTGCCACGTAAGACAAAAGGTGTACAAAATTACAAAAAAAAAAAGAGTTCAAGGGTGTTGTAGGGCCTTAGTTTAGTTATGGTGTGTCTCTGAGATTTCAGTCATAGTCTAGGGAGTACTTATGTCTTATCCCTTTATTTGGGAGAAAAACTCAATAGTATGTTATTCCCTCCGTTTCATATTACGTGTCCATGTATTAAAAATAGTTATTTCATATTATTTGTCAATTTACATAATCAAATTAATTTTATCTTTAAATTAGTTCTTTTTAACAGTATAAATAAATTTATAAAATTCCAGAAAAAATCTTGAGTGATAAATTAGTAAATTTGTTCTTTTGCATGTAAAGAGGATAATAAACAACTACTAATATAAATAAGAGAATATCAAACCATCAAAAATAGTCTATTGTGCCATCAAATTAAACCCCCCATGCTAGTTAATTTATAATCCATTAATCACTAATTCAACCTCTAATTTTATATTTAAAATATCTAAAATATACATAAAAAAAACATTTAAAAATATTTTATATATATCATATAATTATTTTTTCGAGAAAATCGAAATGAACCAGCTCGCTACCCTCTAGATCCGCCCAAGACCATACTAACCCAACCCAACCGAAATCCCATTTTAACCGACCCCTTTACTAATAAAAGGAAATCAGTTAGTCAAAATGAAGACGTTAAGGTGAATCACCAAACAAAACAGAGCCGTCCGGTCCCAAAGGAGCGTCTCTCCAATTGGCACCTAATTTCTCGTTCTGTAACTCTTTATCTTCCTCATCAACCAGCCATTGTTGAATCACACAGTATAATAATACACATTTTCTTGCTCTGCACACATCCCCATAGCTAAAAATACTCAAAGAAAATTCAATAATCAATACACAATACCCCTGCATTTCCTCCATTACTATTCACGTTTAAGCTTGATCTAGATTTGTTCCTTTCACTTGTTTTCTTCTTCTTCTAATATAACAAGGTTAATGGGTACCGTATAGTCGTAAACTTCCTCTGTTTTCACTATCAAGATTTGTTAATGTTGTTGTCCCTTTCTTATTCTGTTAATTTCTTCCATTTAACTCTTCTTCTTCTTTCTCAAGTGGTTAAAGAATCTCTGTATTTCTCCGTTTTGTGCTAAACGGGGAATATAATATTGCTTAATTCCAAAAACCCAGAAAAACCCATGTTTTTTTTTCATCATTTCAAGAAAAGAATCGAAAACCCAGTTGTTGTTTTTTTGTATTAAGATTGTTGTATTTTGATTCTTATACGATTTGGGTAAATGGGGAATTGTTTGGGGGTATCGAGGAAGTCGGCATCGGAGATTGCGCCGGCCGATGTGCTGAAGAAATATCCGGCTGTTAAGCTGTACGGAAATCCGAATAGTGTTACGACCTATTACATTCGATGTGCTCTGCTTTACAAGCCGGTGACAGTCAATTTCGTCCCCTCCGATACCCATCAATCGCCGGCGGTGGAGTATAAATCGGATTCCGTCACTGGGTCTGTTGATTCCGTGCTGCGTTACTTGGATTTGAAGTTTCCGGAGCCGAAGCTATTGATGGGGAGTATTGGTGGGTGGTATGATGAAACGACGCCGTATGTTGTGTGGTTGGTGATTTTGCAGCATAGGAGTATGATGTGGCATTTGGAGAGAATGGGGAGGTGGGCAGAGGACTTGGCGGCGCGTGGAGGTAAAGCACGAGGTGATCCGGCGATGGGGACTCCACGAATGGAAGTGAGGAAGTTTGCTAGAGGTTATTCACAGTTGCTGGAGCTAATGCTTGAACATGCTCAAATGGAAGAAAAAGTTGTCTTTCAAATCTTGGAAAAAGCTGATAGAGGTAAATTTTGTTTTATCAGATTGCTGAGAATATAGTGAAGATAATTTGTTTGTTAGCTTAGCTCCATTGATTAACTGTGAATCAAGTAAATCTTTTTATCAGTCAATCAACTATGCCTGTACGTAGCAGCGCGTTGTGTTGCTTATCCTTCCATACTAGTAGTTGTAATATTAATCTTATAGTTCCTTATTGTTCAATTTCTGCTACTATCTAGTGCTCTTGTACTTTGATTTATCGTATTATTTTGTTGTAGTTACTGTTCCTTTTTTTAAAGAATGCTTTGTTATGCTTTCGTTAGTATTTTGTCATGATTTCTTCACTTCTGTTATTTCTTTTTCCAATCTGCTTTGATATGCTTTTTCTTGAGCCGAGGGTCTATTGGAAACAATAATCAAACTACCTCCCAAGGTAGGAGTGAGGTCTGCGTACACTCTACTCTACCCTCCCTAGATCCTACTTGTGCGATTTCATTGTGTATGTTGTTTGCTGTCTGTAGTTGGACGTGCAGAAATATTGAGTTATGTACTGCTGATTGTTGGATTGTATTGGTGTTGATTCCCTTCTGTGGGGATTGTTTTGGACTTGTTGAATTTTTTGGCTCAATACTCAAGAGGATTAGCTAGTTTAAGTAGACTAGTTTTAGCTCATAAAGCAACCACAAGTCTTCTCCTTTATTGGAGCTTGTGACCTTATGCTTGAAAAATGTCTCTTTGTTATGATTAATTCTATCTATGATATGCCTGTTTTAAGAAAGATATTTGGAAATGGAAACAGGGTTACAACGACAGAGTCAAATATAGCAGGTTTTACAATAAATTTGTTGTTACTAACTTACAAGATCGATTGATCCTCAATGGATGCAGAAAGGTAAGATGCAGAACAAAATCAATTTTTTAGATTGATTTATCTTCATGGTGGAACTGTTATTACAATGTATGTTTGAACAAAATCAGAACTCCAACTGAGGATGGGGGATGTTGAACTGAAAGAGAGACAGATTTTCCGGGATAGGCTGTGACTGATCAACAAGAACGTTTAGCTTATTAATTTACTTATAGGGAGCTATGTCCTTGCTTTAGTACTTAAGTGTGTCTGACATTAGTTGCTTCTCCGAATGCATGCTGATCTGGTAATCTGTTGTTTTGCCGCGATATATTGACCTATAGTGGGCTTATAATTCAGGACTGTCTAAAGCTGCAAATGAGGAGCATGCAAGGGACCTTCCTATGATGAATGGTATTAAAGAAGATATCAAATCTATAGGAGTTCTTGATTCAGGGCATCCTGCCTACCAAGATGCCCTCTGCAACCTCTCTACTCGACTCAAAACCTTAAAGGTAACGTACATTCTGCATTCATTATAACATCACTTGTCAGAATTCCGATAGATGTTTTGCAGGGTGATTCAGATTTTAGTCCTCCAAATCCTTCTGAAATGTGGCTATCTAATGCAGGAGCATAGCAAGAAACACTTTGAAGAAGAGGAGAAGAATCTACTGCCACTGATGGAGGCGACTGAATTGAGTAAAGCACAACAGGATAAAGTCCTAGACCAGTGTTTGGATGTCATGCACGGGACACACTCACATCTGTTTCGTTTCTTTATGGAAGGCCTCCTCCCTCCAGATGCCATGCATTACTTGGACATGCTTTCTAGGTGCAGTGACCAAAACCGAGTGTCTACAATGCTCCGGTTAATCATTGAGAAGGCTGTATAATCCATACAACAATCACTCGATGATCAAGAAATTAATCGTTGAGTCTAGTCCAGCTTCGCGCTTAAAGTGGAGCACTTGATGCTATCATCACTTGTAATTGCTTTGCTCTTCTTTTATGTTCTTTAAGAACCATTGGTACCTTTTGTTGTTTCTTTCACAAGGCAGATACTCAAAGCAAAAGGGAGGAGAGGTTGCCTTATGTTCTTTCCACTTTTAGTTTTTGCTATATTTTTCTTTCTTTTACTTTAGTACAATATGTACATAGTGAAAACATCAAAGAGACAAGCTTTGATGGATGTTGCTTTGAATTTACTACTTTGTTAATGTAAATAATTTGGAGGTAGTCCATGTGGAATGTTGTTGCTTTTATGTTAAAAAAGAAAGGTTTTGATGTCATTTATGTTTTTGTACATGTTCATCAAAGTTACTTGTATATCATGCAATTGTTAACTTTAATGCCTTTAGCTTGGGGAGAGAAAAAGAGAATATTGTATTGTGGATAAGCATATTGCTTCTTCTTTTGTATTATACTTTTTAGCCTTCTTTTCCTTTGTTATTCTTCACTTCAAAGTTAAGCTGCATCTTTTCCATTTAGAGCTCGTTCGGGTTGGCTTATTTTATGTGTTTTAAACTCAAAATAGCTTTTAAACTATTTGGTAGCGTTTGAATACAATAAAAAGAGTTTCAAGTACTCATTTTTAAGTCAAAAGTTGTAAGTTAGATATCTTAGCTTATGATTTTGGGTTTATAAGTTATAAGTCCAATCAAACATGCTTGTAGATTCTATAGACTTAGGAGATTGGAAAAAAAATTATTCACTCTGTCTCAATTTATGTGATACCATTTGACTATTGACATAAGTTTTAAGGAGAAAAAAAAGGTTTTTTTGAAATTTATGGTCTAAAACTTCTTGATCAATTGTCTGACTACAAATCATTTTATCAAGAATAAAATGACAATTTTAAAATTAAATTATTTCCAATTATAGAAAGTTGACATTCTTATTAGAATGGACTAAAACAGAAAGTGTGTAATATAAATTGAGAAAGAGAAAATAATACTCTTTCTTATCCATTTTAATTTATATGTATTTATTTATTTTTAGTTTGTCTAAAAAATTATTATTTTTATAATATTTAATTTTTATTCTTCAATTCTAACTCATCACATGGGGTCATAACTCATAGCATCCTGTATAATTCAAATATGTAACTGATAATCTATAGTTTAAATTTAAACGTATATCTTTTATCTCTTTAAGTTATCCGATTTTCTTAGATCATGTTCCACTAAATTACGAAAAACGCAAGAACAACATATTTAATGTATTTCATAAGTAGGATCGAAGAAAAATGAAACATAGGTATATTTTACGTCTATTTTATATGCAGGAAATTGTTTCCGACAAAATATCTAACTCAATTAATTCTATCCATAGTGTTGAAATTGATGATAGCTGGCCTCACTTCTATGATGCTTCTTTCAATTTTTGAAATTTAAATTTATTGGGCGAAATAAATTCAATCCGGAAAAAGCACGTGATTTAACAGACTTAACAATACTTGCATTAATCAATAATAATATTGACCAAATCTTACATACTCATTCCATATGTTTACATAATTTTTAAATATGACTGAAATCATAGTAATTATATTTAATTATTTATCAGAAGGAATAGAGGGATTTATTAGAATAAAATAGTTTACTCAGATAGGTATCAAATAACTTTATTCATAAAAATTTGGACAAATATAAAAAAGTTACTTATACATTTTTTTTTCTTTGTTCTAAAAACCTAAAATCCGATGTATTTTATATCTTTATTTTTATTGTTGTTTTCTTCATTTAATTTTCATACCCTTTTATAGATACACAATAATTTCAAAAAAACAATCATAGATTTCGTCAAGATCTTATAAAATGATACTTCATAATTCATAAATTTGAAAATGAGCACTAGAGTGCCACTAGAATTTAATGACCATAATTATAAAATTAAAATTGTCCTTCTAGAGAGATCTATAAATAATTTATTTTTAGACTACTAAAGCAATATGCTAGTATCATGCAATCTCATTAGAAGTTCCATGCTACAAAAAAAGATATAAAGTCAACAATTTATTAAAAAAAATAAATCGTATATATTGGCAGTGTAAAATCAACCTGTATTTTCAACTCGACATTGTTCTTGCGCAAGTTGTTGTGATAACAATTAGAGCAAATTTCTTTCTTCAACATTTCTTTGAGCCTTTCATGATCCAATAAAATAAATTGTCGTTTTGAAAATATTTTGACAAAATTTCTTAAGAATCAATTTGATTTAGATGCCAGCCCAAAATTTGATGGAGGCTAAAATAGTTGGGCTGAAATGGCCAGGTCAACAATCAATCCAAATATGAACAAATTGGGCAGGTTCTAATTTAGGGACTTACGAAAATTCTATTAGTTTAGGAGTTAATTACTTAGATATATTTTAGTTTGCAATATTACGTATCTTATTAAATTTTGGTGTGTTCAGATACATTCAAATATATGTATCTTGAAATGCATTATGTCAAAATTATGTGTAATTTGTTCTAGATACATTGTATCCAAGTGGATCCATATGTATTTCAGATACAAAACAAATCTCACTCGCCTCCTTTGCCTCTCTCTCTCTCCTATGTATCTGGTCTTAGATAGATGCGAATCATACCAAATACATGTATCTAGTCCACTCGCATGTATCTGGAATACATAACGAATCTCGCTCACATCTCTCGCTATTTTAGTGAATCTGATAGCAAAAATACATGTATCTAAGTGTATCTTCCACAATAAATGGTAGGAAACCGTTAATTAGTGGAAATATACGTAATATTTTGATAGTATAGGTAGTAATAACATATATGGTAGTGAAGTACATCTAATTATATAATTTCTCCTTCTAATTTCATGGACTAATTTTGTCACCTCTAATTGAAACGCTTGATCTTGAACTATAGATAATTAGATTTTTTTTCAATTAAATAATTAAGTAACAAATTCGAAATTTGATAATTACTTTCCGAAATGGAGATAAGCAGATATTATGAGGAAGATACACTTAGATACATGTATTATGAGGAAATTTGATAATTACTTATGAGTGTCAGTCAATTTTTTGTAAATTGAAGTAAGGTTTAATTATTTATTTTTATGAAATTTGAACTGCTAAAAGAATAGTTTGGGAAATATTCTGTTATTTTTATTTCTATTTTTGATGTTGTTGCAATATTTATCATTATCATTAATTGTACTATTTATATTGTTGGTCTTGTTGTCAATATAACTATTGTTGGTCTTGCTGTTAATATAACTATTGTTGGTGAAATATTGAAGGTATTGATGAGTTAAACTTTAACACATGATATAAATGATTATTTTTTTTCAAAATTTGATGACACATTTAATTTTTTTTCTTAATTAATTTATCATCACAAACCAAATAACTTCGTGCTTTTTGTGTTTCCTTTCTAGTAAAAAGCTAAAACGCATCGGGTATGTACACAAAATTAATTTAATTTATCATAATAAACTAATTTATAAAATAAAAATATTCATTAATTAATCATGATTAAGTGATAGTTATATGTGCTAAAACACATTTCATATATTTATTGTTTTGATATAAATATTCATACCAAAAAGAAATATCAAAAAATTGTGTTAACTAATTTCATATTTATTTACTTTGATAGTTATATGTGCTCAAACACATATCATGCTTGTATTTAGCAAATTACTAGCTAATTTCATTTTCTTTTTGGTAGTGAATCTTAATTCTATCCCATGTAAGATCCCTTAAATTGGAAAGTGTGTGTCTTACTAAAACTATAAAAAGAAATTGAATTTATAAGCATGAAGATAAAAACATCTCATTTTTCATTATTTTCTCTTAATTCTTTTTATTCTATTTTTTTTTATCTTTGAATATGTAACAGTCGAAAATAACTGTTATCTAGATAGGTATTGAATAACTTAATTTTTTGTTTTGTTCTAAAATTCTAAGATATGATGTCTTTTATATCTTTATTTTTTTTGTTGTTTTTTTTCATTTTGATTTTTATACTCTTTTTTTTTATTGATACACAATAATTTCAAGAAAACAATAATAGATTTCATTAAGATAAGATAAAATGACAATACATTATAAATCAGAAAATGAGCACTAAAGTACAACTAGAATTTATTGAACTTAATTATCAAAGTAAAATTGTCCTTATAGAGAGATCTATAAAAAAAATTATTTTTCCAAGGCCCCAATACTCTTCATGTAGCTCCACCGATTTTTGACCAAAACTTGACACCATTTTTCGTGCTACAAAAAAAAGGAAAAGAAAGACATAAAGTCAATAATTTAAAGAATTTAAATTATAAACATCGATAATATAATACTGACCAGTATTTTCAACTTGACAATTTCCTCACGCAGTTGCTTGCAATAGCAAGAAGAGCAAAGTTTTCCCTTCAACATTTTATTTTTCGTCATTTCAATTTCAAGCTTAATTTTTTGAAATTCCTCCTGGACCTCCCTACGTGATCTAAGCACCATAAAAGCTTCATAAGACTATAGAATAAATAGTTATCTAATATACTAACACACAAAATAATATTTAACGGCATATAATTTTTGTTGCTAAATAATAAAATAAATTTGATAATTCTATTTAATAATGCATGGATTATCAAAAATTTCTTGCTAGATACAAGTTTTTTTTAGTGACAGATCATGCATTTTGTTACTAATTTCTATTACTTTATCATGGGAGGAGGAAAAAATAAAAGAGAAACTCACTTGTTGAATTCATGATCAGGTGAAGCCATTGGGTAGAAATTTGAAGTAAAATAAGTATAAAAAAGCTTGATTTATTTCAATTTGATATATCACTTGATGCTATTCACAAGATGGGAAAAGCCCTTTAAATAGTGGTGAACTTGGTTCTTACCAAGTGTAGAAGTCAATATTATTATAATCATATGTTAGAAAATGGTAAAAAATTAATTTTGTTACTAAATTTCATGAGGTAAGCGAGATTTTTTTTGATAATAAACAATGGCAAATATTATAGCACATAAAAAATGAGTCCATATTATTATAATCACATTATTTAGAAATAGTAAAAGTATAATTTTGTTACTAAATTTCATGAGGTAAGAGAGATTTGTTTTTGATAAATAAATAATGGTAAACATTATAGACAAAAAAAAGGAGTCCATATTATAATCATATGTTTAAAAATGGTAAAAATATAATTTTGTTACTAAATTCCATGAGGTAAGTGAGTTTTTTTTTTTTTTTTGATAAATAAATAATGGTAAACATTATAACACACAAAAAAGGAGTCCATATTATAATCATATGTTTAAAATGGTAAAAATATATTTTATTACTAAATTTCATGAGGTAACTGATTTTTTTTACTTTTGGTAAATAAACAGTGATAAACACTATAGCACATAAGAAAAGGATAAGAGACTATTTGAATTTTATTTTTTGACGTACAAGACATAATTTTGATTTATTTTTAGCACTTTAATTTAAACTAAATGCTTATAAATATTTTTTTCAATTTATTCAAACACTTCAAAAATATTTAAAAATTATTTTAACTAAAAACGCTTGAAAGAACTCAATTCAAACCGGCCTAAACCAACAACCAACTTTTACATGCAACAACAACAATAGTTAACATTTAGGTTGCCTCTTTGACAAACTTCTTTCTATATAGCCTTTCCCGTGATACTTCCTCCGTTATTTTAATTTGTCATATTTTATTTTTCAAGAGTCAAATTATGTAAATTTTGATCAATAATCTAAAAATAATATGAGAATAATTATATTTTTTTAATCACATTTTATATTACTTTTCGTATAATTTTTTTGAGTATCTAAAAATTAATTTTAAAATGTTAAAATTAATCTAATTTAAACTAACTCTTGAAAATTAGTCAAAATAATTCTTGAAAAACGAAATACGGCAAGTAAAAACGAGTGAGGGAGTATTAAATACCATACACAAAGAGTACCCAAAAAGAAGCCTGATTAATCAAAACCTTTAATTAATCATGTAAAACATACCTAATGCAATAAATCAATCACCTAACACTATAATTCGATAAAAAAAATTTTAAAATATTAAATTAATTTAATTAAATTTAAGAGGCATCAAGTGAAATATAAAAACTAAATAAAAAAGAAGAACACAGAAATAATATAATGAACATATCATTGCGACTTTTGTTATTAATAAATAGAAAAAAAAACAATTCAATGTATAATTGGCCCAAAATATATAGAGGCTTGAATTTTAACTTTTTTATTACTCTCTCTGTTTCATGTTAGTTGATCATTTCTTTACACGCATATTATGAAATCATAAATAAGAAGATAATTTTTACTAATTCGCCTTTTAAAAAATTTGTTGAGAATTTTATAAATAAATGTGAACACTTTTAAAAAGAATTAATTGCAAGAGTAATTAATATAGAAAAAAATTAATTAATGATCTTTTGATTTAGTAAAGTGGACAACTAATATGGGATAACCATTTTTAATAAAATGATCAACTATTATCGAATAGAAGGAGTAATGAAAAGACGAAGATGTTTGAATTAACAAGCAAGGTGATGGCTTATTATTATTATTTTTGTAAAAAGGACGAAGATGTTTAATTATTTCTTTTGTTAAGTAATAAAATACCATGATTAATTGATTTATTTATCATCACAAACCAAATAACTTTGTGCTTTTTGTATTTCCTTCCGTAAAAAGCTTAGACGCATTGAGTGTCGTCTGCGTTAGATTAATTTAATTATTATAATTAAGTAATTTATAAATAAATTTGTTAATTAAATAATCATAATTAAGTGACAGTTACGTGTGCTCAAACACATTTGATGTGTTTATTGTTTTGGTATAAACATTTATACCAAAAAGAAAATTATTAAAAAATTGTGTTTACTAATTTTATATTTATTTATTTTGATAGTTATATGTGCTCAAACACATATCATGCATCTATTGTACGTTTTGTTCTAAAATTCTATGATATGATGTATTTTATATCGTTATTTTTGTTTTTTTTTTGCATTTTCATTTTTATATTTTTAAATTATAGATACACAATAATTTCAATAAAACAATAATAAATTTCATTAAGATCGATAAGATAAAATGATAATACATTATAAATCAGAAAATGAGCACTAAAGTACCACCAGAATTTATTGAACTTAATTATCAAAGTAAAATTGTCCTTATAGAAAGATCTTCAAATACTTTATTTTTCCAAGGCCCTACTCTCCACCAAAATTTCGAGCGAAAGCCGGAACAACTTTGCTTTCTACAAAAAAAGAAGAAGAGAAAGACATAAAGTTAGTAATTTAAAAAATTTAAGTAATATACATCGATAATATAATACTGACCACTATTTCCAACTGGACATCCTGCTTGCGCATATGCTTGTAAAAGCAAGAAGAGCAAATTTCTTCCTTCAACATATGATTTTCCAACATTTCACTTTCAAGCTTAAGTTTTTCAAATTCCTCAGTGACCTCCCTAAGAGATCTAAGCACCATAAAAACTTCATAAGATTATAGAATAAATAATAATCTAATATATTACACACACAAAATAATATTTAACAATATATATTTTTTGTCGCTAAAATAATTAAATAAATTTGATAATCCTATTTAATGATGCATTGATTATCAAAAATTCCTTGCTAGATACAAGTTTTTTAGTGACAGATCAATGCATTTTGTCACTAATTTCTATTACTTTATAATGGGAGGAGGAAAAAATAAAAAAGAAACTCACTTTTCAATGTCATAATCGGGTGAAGCCATTGGGTGAAAATCTGAAGTAAAATAAGAATAAAAAAGTTTGATTTATTTTAATTTGCTCTATCGCTTGATTCTATTCACAAGATGAGAAACTCCTTTAAATAGTGGTAAACTTGGTACTTACCAAATGTAGAAGTCAACATTATTATAATCATATGTTAGAAAATGGTAAAATAATAATTTTGTTACTAAATTTCATGAGGTAAGCTAGATTTTTTTTGGTAAATAAACAATGGCAAACATTATACCACATAAAAAAAGAGTCCATATTATTATAATCATATTGTTTAGAAATAGTAAAAGTATAATTTTGTTACTAAATTTCATGAGGTAAGCTAGATTTTTTTTGGTAAATAAACAATGGCAAACATTATACCACATAAAAAAGAGTCCATATTATTATAATCATATTGTTTAGAAATAGTAAAAGTATAATTTTGTTACTAAATTTCATGAGGTAAGTGAGATTTTTTTTTTTGATAAATAAATAATGGTAAACATTATAGCACAAAAAGGAGTCCATATTATAATCATATGTTTAAAAATGGTAAAAACATAATTTTGATTCTAAATTTCATGAGGTAAGTGGATTTTTTACTTTTGGAAAATAAATAATGGTAAACGTTATAGCGCATAAAAAAAAAGAATCATATTATGATCATAATCATGTCTAAAAATGGTAAAAATATAATTCTGTTGTAAGTAAGTTTTTCTTTTCGGTAAATAAACAATGATATTATAGCACATAAGAAAAGGATAAGAGAATATTTGAATTGAATTTTAATTTTTGATGTATAGGCTGTATTTTATTTTTTTATCACTTTAACTTAAAACTTAGTGCTTGTAATTTTTTTAAAAATTTATTCAAGCACTTCAAAAGTAATTAAAAATTATTTCAACTTAAAACACTTGAAACAAGTCAATTTAAACGCCCTAAACCAATAACAACCTTTTACAACAACAGCAATAGTTAACATTTAGGTTGCCTCTTTGACAAACTTCTTTCTATATAGCCTTTCCCATGATACTCCGTTATTTTTATTTGTCATAGTTTATTTTTCGAGTCACATTTTATAGTACTTTTTGTATAATTTTTTTTTGACTATTTAAATATTAATTTTAAAATATTAAATTAAGGGTAAACAACGTAAATCCCACTACTTTAGATCCTAATTACTAGGAATCCCATTAGTTTTTAATATTACTTTCTATACCACTTTCGGCTATCGGATACATGTATCATAAGCCGTTAGATACATGTATTTAGCATATTTAAAAGAACGAGATACATGATTAATTGATTTGAACTAAATTCTGTAACTTAATTCCTTAATTAAAGAAGTAAATTATGGAAAATTAACAAACAAAACGGATTTAGTAGATACTTCTGTATCAACTATTATATATCAGTTTTAATATGAAATCTAAATCATAAACATTAGTAATTCTGAAATTGTAAACTTCATCTACTTTATCAATTCCTTCTTTTGAATCTTCAATTTTCGAGGTTTTTTTTCTTCATATGGCCAATATCATAGTATTATTGAGGCATTCGGTTCATGTAACTCTTAAATCGAATTCGGGATCAATATCACATGTATCTCTGAAATGGATACATGTATCTCGCGAGTAATGATATATGTATCTGGACAAAATATTTGAAACTTTAAGATACAAGCATTTCGGTTCATGGATATATCTCTGAAATTGAATATGAAAATTATAGAAGGAAATAAGTTACACCCTTTAATTCAAAGTAAAAAATTGTGTATCTCGACTTTTAAAATCGATGGAATCAAATTCAGGTTCAATATCACATGTATCTCTGAAATGGATATATGTATCTCGCGAGTAATGATATATGACGTATCTCAAGGATGAAATATTTGAAACTTTAAGATACAAAGGAAGAAATTGATGAAGAAGATGAAGTTTACAATACGCTGATACATGAAAATAATGAAAATCACAGTGTTGTTGAGGCATTTAGGTTCATGGATCTCTGGAATCGAATATGAAAATTATAGAAGGAAATAAGTTACACCCTTTAATCCAAAGTAAAAAATTGTGTATCTCGACTTTTAAAATCGATGAATACACATATCCTTCGAGTAAACTATCAATTTCAAAACTCCAGGGACGTCATGAACCTTGACTGAAGTTTTGTACTTGGCACGCTTTACCACCTTACCATCGGCCATAATGGTTGTTCAAAAAATCAAGTAATTTCTGTAATACATCAACAACAAAAAAAATGGATATTACAAATTCTTCAATTGGGGATCTATCTAATCCAAGAATTCAAATTCAGCAATGACACCAATTTTTCTCCAAAGCTAGGGAAAATATAGAGTCGGAAAATGGGACTGAGATACAACTATTTATGGACTAGGAAGATCTAGGGTTCCGATGGATGGGGTTTAGAAGAGAAGGGGGTGAGATACAAAGAAATTTTTTAATTGTTAGTATCCTATTGATTAAGGAGATTAGACTTTAAGATAATTACTCATTGCCATATTTAAGGGATTTGTGTATCTGATTTAACTTTTTAAAATATATGGTATGATTATTAAAAAGTGGTATTAGATGTAATTTTTTTAAATTAGAGATAAAATATGTATATATGATAGTGAAGTATGTCTTATTAAGTAGTTTTTTCTTAAATTAATCTAATTCAAACTAACTTAAAATTTAAAATTAGTTGAAATGACCCTTTAAAAGTGTTAAACGCATCAAGTAAAAGCAAATGAAGGAGTACTAAATACCATACACAAAGAGTGACGAAAAAGAAGCCATCAACATACATAGACAAACAAAACCTTTAATTAATCATGTAAAACATACCTAGTGTTAGGGATGTTCACGGTTTGGATAAAAACCGATTCAAACCGAAAAACTAAACCAAATCGATTTTATTTAGGGTTTGGTTTGGTTTGGTTTTAGATTTTTTAAAAATCGATAGTATTTGATTTGGTTATGATTTTGTTCGAAAAAATCGAAGAAATAATCGAACCAAACCGATAAATAATATACATAAATTTTATTATTATACATACATAATATATTATTTTTATAAATAATTTTAAAGATCTTATATATATATATTCATCAAAATTTATTTATAATTTACTTGTGAAAGTAAAAATGCCCAATGTGAGAACATTTATCTTATTGGTTTTATGTATATGAGTGTCTATGACAATTCTTTGTGCAACTGAAAATGTTAATGTCTCTTCCTTCTAGGACAAAAATAGTGAATTTTGAAATTTTTATTCATAGTAAATTCAACGATCCAAAGTTTCGTAATATCAATCATCTAACTACTGTTCGTTTTGAATGGATTATTGTCACTTTTTTTCACGTTTTGAATGAATTATTTTGTTTAATTTTATGTATATGGTTAATAACCGAATAACCGAACCAACCCGAATCGAAAACCGATAACAATCAAACCGATAAATGTATATTATATTAGGTTTGGTTTGGTTTTGATAATTTTAAAATCGATTAAGTTGGTTTGGTTTTGATTTTGACCAATAACCGACCCAAACCAACCCGTGAACACCCCTACCTAGTGCATTAAATCAATCACCTAACATTTCAATTCAAGACAAAATTTTAAAATATTAAATTAATCTAGTTCAATTTAACTCCAGAAATGAGTCAAAATGACTCTTAAAATGCAAAAAATAATAAGTAAAAGCGAATAAACGAATACTTAATACCATACACAAAAAGTACCCAAAAAGAAGCCATCAACATGTAGACAAGAAAAACCTTTAATTAATCATATAAAACCATACCTAGTGCAATAAATCCATCAACTAACACTTCAATATATTTGATCGAAAACATTTATAATCGACTATATAAATTAAACTTCTTTCCATCTCCCCTTATAAGAAAGACAATAATCGAATCTCAAATCGATATAACTATCTAATTACACGTAACAGACTTAACAGCAATATGATATGGGAAAGTATTAGCATATGCAAAAGTGAGTGATGATCCAGGTCCTAGTGGCTTCCCATCATTCACAAGACAATCATTCTTACCAAGTCTTCTAAAAATCTTTGGATTTATCAATCTTGCTGAGCTAAACCAACCACATGTCATGTGAATATTACCACAACCTTTTGCCACACACATATTCTGAATTATAACAACGTACAATGGAATGCCACTAGGAAGTGTGCCTGCTGGACCTTGATTTATAAGGATACTACCTTCCGTGCACATTAGACCGGGTAAAGGTTTAACGCGATTCACCTTACGATCATCTTGAAATTCTTGAATAATATCATCACCTTCCTTTACTAGACTCAATGCATGATTAGTTTGCATCGCTGTGTGTAAACGAGATCAATTGGAATTAATTACTAAGATCCTACTATGTGATACTCAGAAAGTTCAAAATATAAAAAAGTAAACGAGAAGAAGAAATTAAAGGAGGTTGACTTATAACCCAAAAATTATTTTGATCAACATTCAAGATAGTTAAAGAAATTACACCAAAAACTAGTTAAAGAGTAATTTGAGTTAATTCCTAAGAATTATTTTTTGTATTATTAGTCGTTCTCACCAAGTCTCCTAAAAATTACTTGGTATTAGAATTATTTTTAATAAAGCTATTTTAAATATATTTTTTTAAAAAATCATGGAAAAAAAGATACAATTTTTTTTTAGAAAAGGTATAGTATAGGGTAAATGAACTATGTTTTATTTGTACATTTTTTAAAATATAGTGTTACAATGTTTTATTTATTATTTTTCATTTTAAAATATGATAATGCTGACAAAAAATTCTCCATACCCCACTATTAGTAGTGAAATCAAGATTTTTACCAAGAACATTCAAAATATAAAGAAGTAAACACAAGAAGGAGGTTCATGAAACTCCGCCCATGTATACACATGGCAATATTTTAATTGAAATATCAAAATTCTAAAAACATTCTAAAAATAATAAATGCAAAATAAGACAAAGGAGAAAAAAGATATCATATACTTTACCAGAGAATGAAACAAGCAAGAAAATCATATAAGCCATGAAAAGGCTTTGGTTAGGAATTGTATTCTTCATTCTCAATTCTTATTTGGGAATTATTATATTCCTCAAAGTGAAATTGCAAATAAAAAAAATGAGAGATTTGGAATTTATAATTTCTTATCGCGTCACTTAAAAGGTAAATGCAAGTAATTATCTTGCAATCATTAATGGATAACTTTTTTATAAAATGGAAAACATTCAATATATCAAAATGTACATACTAATATAAGTAATACATTTTACTAAAAATTAAGAATCTTCTATAGTAGATCAAAATATCCTGCTGTAGCTAATGTATTGTGCAAATTAAACATTAGAAAAATGGAAATAAATCTTCTATTGTAGGTCAAAAGATAAATAAATCTTCTATTGTAGATCAAAAGATATTGATAGTATATAAGAACTTCTAAGTAAAACTTAAAGCAAAAAAATATACAGAGCCTTCAATTTTTAACTTTTTTTTTTATACTAATAGCAAGATGTTTAATTATTTTCTTTTATAAGTAATAGCATCATGATTAATTTAATTTACTGTGACAAAGTGATTTATGGAAGTAAAAATATATACTCCATTAATTAGTCATGGCTAAGTGATAGTTGTTGTGCGTGTTCAAATACATGACATGCATATGTTGATTTGGTATAAATTTTCATATAAATTTCACCAACAAGAATGTGAGAATTCAACTTGAAATTTCTGTAATGGAATGAGTCGAAGAATTATTTATAAAATAAACCATAGTATTATTTTTTTTTTAAATTTTGGTATTAGAGGAATGAGAAAGAAGATATACATGAGACATCAATATATTTTAATTTAACAAATAATTATGGGCAAAATATATAATGAAAACATAATTAATAAACAAGATATGTACATACTTAATGTATTATTTTATATATTTCGATAAATTAAATTTGAAATTCAAGGTAGGAATTCATATAGGGCCAACATAATCATCGTTCAAGGTAGGAATATTCTTTTATTCTTTATCACAAGCTTAATAACGTGTGCTTTGTCAATTGTCATCAACAGCTTTTAGATATAATTGAGTTTGTACATATAATATAAGTATTTATTTATTTTTCGGATAACTATATCTATATATATTAGTCCCTATGACATCCAACTTAGCTAGATATCAAATTACTTTGTTCAACAAAATTTGGACAAATATAAAAAAAAATTACTTTATATTTTTTTTTTTGTCTCTACTCTAGAATTTTGAGACCCAATTTATTTTGTATCTTTATTTTTGTTGTTTTTTCCCTTCATTTTATTTGCATATTTTTTATAACATACACAAAGTAATTTCAAGAAGAATACAACAAATTATTGCATCAAGATAAAGATATAAATGATAATTCATAAATTTAAAAATGAGCGTTAGAGAGAATCACAAATACTTTATTTTTAGATTACTAAAAATCATATATTGGTATCATGCAATTTCATTAGAAGTTCCAATGACCAATTCTACTTTTCTTTAGGTTTCTCCTCCAAAATTTGGAGATACGTAACAACGTTTCATACTACAAAAAAAGAAGAAGATATAAAGTCAATAATAATTTGTAGGATTTAAAATAAATATACTGATAGTGTAAATCTAATATGTATTTTTAACTGGACATTCTCCTCGCGCAAATTCTCAAAAATGCAAATAGAGCAAATTCTTGTCTTCATATTTCTTTGAGCATTTTGTTCACCGTTAATAGCGTATTTTTTCCAACATAAGTTTTTCTCGACCTCAAGAATTCTAAGCATTATGACAAAAATTATAAGACTATAGAATAAATAACAATTTGACTATAGAATAAATAACAATTTACATGTTACACAAACACACACAGAAAATAATAATATCTAAGCAAAGAAATTTCGTTGGTAATTCAATTAAATGATGGATTATAAAAAAAGTCCTTAATATTTAATAGATTTTTAGTGAAAGATTGATGCTGAAATTTAAATCTAATTTCTACTTCTTTATTGTGTGAGGAAATAAAAAGTAATGGAAAAGATATTTACTCATTAAGGATTTGATACAAAGAACCATTGACAAGAATTTGAGCAAAATAAGAATAAAGAAGCTTGATTTATTTTAATTTTCTGTATCACTTGTTTCTCATCTCAAGACTAGAAGAGCTCTTAAATAAACTATCCTCATAATGTTTTTAACAAATATAATATTTATTGTCCATATAATTGTAATTATGTGTTAGAAAATGGTAATTTTTTTTTTAATTATATTGCTTATTTCATGAGATAAGTGTTTGAGCTCATCTTAATTAGGTGATTATTGAGACTATGAGTGGTGAATGAGCTGGTTGAATTGAATTTGGGTTGGTCAAAATAATTGAGATGATAAATGAAGGAAAAATTATCTAATTAGACATACACTCATACATATCTACCAATTCAATATATATTTTCAAATAATTACTTATTATCCAAAAATAAAAATATATGTATCTATGGAAAATTGATGTTAGAAAAAAAATTAACCGAAATTTGGAAATTTTTTTTTTTGAAAAAAAATTCTGAATTTCAGGGGGAAATGTATGATTCGCTCCTTAATGATATGTTTCAACATTCCGTAATTAGATACATATAATTCGATGTAATTGACTTAAAATTTGATATAAATTAGTATGTGATTTAACATTAGGTTTTAATCCGGTTATTTTTACCGAATACCACCTTACATATAATTAATTCAATGTTACAATTTTGGGAAGAAAGGATTTGCATACCTTATTGCACAATATATTTCTTAGATTAGGTCTTGCATTATTATCTTATGTTACTTATTATATTTTCTTTTTTTGTCTGGCCTGCATTAACATTTTGAGACCCAATTTATTTTTATTTTTATTTCTGTTGGTTGTTCCTTCATTTTATTTTCAAATCTTTTATCATGTATAAAGTAATTTCAAGAAAAATATAACAAGTTGCATCAAGATAAAATATAAATGATAATCCATAAATTTTAAAATGTGCACTAGAGTGCCACTAGAATTTAATAAACTTAAGCATAACAATAAAAATTCCCTTCTAGAGAGTCACAAATACTTTATTTTGAGACTACTAATATGATACGTTAGTATCATGTAATCTCACTAGAAGTTTCAATGACCGTCTTTACTCCTCATCTTGTTTGTTCTCCAAATTTCGGAAAACACCTAACATCTTAGTCTACAAAAAAGACACATATAAAGTCAATAATAATTTATAGAATTTAAGTTATATATATATTAACAATATAGAGTTAACCTGCATATTCTTCTCACACAAATATTTCTCCCAAATGCAAGTAGAGCAAATGCCTTTCTCCAATGCCTTCAATATTTCTTCGAGCATTTTGTTCTCCATTGAGAGCATTTTCTTTTCCAACATAATTTTTTCAGCTTCTTTCTGGCCCTCAAGATCAATTCTAAGCATCATTAAAAAAAGATAATCATAAGACTATAGAATAAATAACAATTTATATGTTACATACACCCACAAAGCAAAAAATCGCTAAAGAATAAAATTATATCCTTAATTCTATTTTATAAAAAAGTCTTTATTAGCTAAGATTCTTTTAGTGAAGAATTGACGATAAATTTCAGATCTAATCTCTACTTCTTTATTGTGTGAGAAAATAAAAAGAAATGGAAAAGAAACTCACCCATTAACCATTTGATTGAAGGAAGCCATTGACAAGAACTTTGAAGCAAAATAAGGATAAAAAAACTTGATTTTTTTTTTTTTATATCACTTGTTTCTCATCTCAAGAGGGGAAAAACCATTTAAATAGACCGTTCTCATAAAGTTGCTACCAAGTGTGATACATTTACTGTCCATATAAATTATTGTAGTCATATGTTAGAAAAAGGTAAAATAATAATTTTATTACTAATTTCATGAGATATTGGGTTGACCCCTCTTAATTAAGTGATGATTGACTATGGGTGGTGAATAGACTGATTTGACTGAATTTAAGATGGTCAAAATGATTGAGTTAATAAATGAACGAGGCTTGTCCAAATGCCATTTAGGCTGAAATAGAACTAAGGTTATAACCCAAATTTTTCTTTAGTACTTTAAAAATTTTAGTATCTTATAAAACTATTATTTTTCTTTAATATTTTATTTTTTCTCAAGAGGGAAAAAAAACCTTTTAAATAAATTGTTCTCATCATGTTGTTACCAAATATAATATATTTACTGTCCATATTATATAATAATATGTTACAAAAATGGAAAAATATTGATGTTGTTACTAATTTCATGAGATAAGTCATGTGTTTGAACTCATCTTAATTAGGCAATGATTGGGACTATGGATAGTGAATGGGCAGGTTGGGTCGAATTTGAGCTGGTCAAAACGATAGAATTAGTAAATGGAGAAAATGGTCAAAAGCCCTCCCCCCCCAACCTATATTCATATTTTTAACTACACACTTCAACTTTATGGGAGTCCTATCACCCCCTTAGGGTTCTTAAAGCTAAAATTAATATCTCCCTGAATGTTTAGCTGGCAAAGTGGGTGTATTTCACACTCTTAAGAGACTGAGTACAAAAACAAATATTAAAATTTTATTTTTAATCTTTTATTAAAAATATGTGTATTTTTTTTTCTTATTTATCGTCCTCCTTCTCCATAGCAACAAAGATCAAATTCCTCCACCATTCACCATCTCTAAGTCGTCATTGCCACCACCAACTTCACCGGATTCACAATTATTGATTTCACCCAAGCTTTTAAACTCTCACGTAAAAATCTTTTAAAAACCAATCAAATCAATTAAATATGAAATGACGTGTATTTATATCACTCAAAAAAAGGATTTGGATCAATTTGAAAAAATATCAAATTAGGTTTAAATCAAATCCAATTGAACTCCCAAATGAGAATATTTTTTGTTTTTATTTATTTATTTATAGATCCTTTAATTATCAATCAATTACATTGGTTCTTCCTCATCTTCCCTGAGAGAATCTGCATTTGTTCGTTATCCCTTTTTCTCTCCCTTAACTTTTTTTAGTTTGTTTTCAAGTTTCCCTTTCCCCGCTGCTCGATTGGCCGGCGAAATACCACACCAGCAGCCACCACTGTCGCCACAAGCAAAAACCCTCCCCCCGATCTACCTTTATTCTCATAGTGAGGTCGATGACAACAACAACAAAACCTTGCGGTTGCACTGCTTCGACTAGCGAGCTCCGGCGAAGAAAGCAAAATCTTGACGAAACAGTGATTAGTTTGTTTTTTAGTTTTACGACGAGCAAAGAGCGAATATCACTATTCATCTTTGTTCCTCACAATCCAATTTTGATGGACTTTGGTGTTTAAAGTAATGGTGAAGTTACTTTAGGAATTTGAAGGAATTGGGAGAGGAAATTACTTAGGATTTGAAGAAATTGAGAGAGTATAGGAAAAAAGGGGAAAGGAATTACAAATTTTTTTTGAAAAAGAATAATAAATTATTCAAATCTCCATCTATCAAACGTGTGAAATGCACAGGTCAGCATAGATGTGGTTGTGGCTTTTTACCGGTGTAATTATTTCAACTTTAAGCAATTCAGGGGGTGATAGAACTCCCGTAAAGTTAAAGTGTGTAGTTGAAAATTCGGATATAGATTAGGGGGATCTTTTGGCCATTTTCTCTTAGTAAATAAATGTGTTGTTGGCTTGTCCAAATGTTACTTGGGCTTAAATGGACTAAAATGTAGGTCATAACCTAATCGATCCAACTTTTACTAAGTTTTAATTATTTTATTTGTCATTTTTCAATTTTTAGTATCTTATAAAACTATTATTTTTCTTTATTATGACTATATAATATATAGAAAAAAATAAAATATTTAAAAAAAAATATTTTAACAAGATTTCTCATTAATCAATTTGGATTCGATATTAGCCCAAATTATTTTAATTTTTATTTTTCAATTTTTAGTATCTTATAAAACTATCATTTTTCTTTATTATGACTATATAATATATCGAATAAAATAAAATATTTTATAAAAAGTATTTTAACAAGATTTCTCATTAATCAATTTGGATTAGATATTAGCCCAAACTTAGATGGGGGCTAAAATTAATAGGTCAATAATCAACCAACGCGTGAAAGGATTGTGTTATCCTAATTTCATGGACAAATTTCTCCATGTCTAATTGGGACACTTGATCTTGAATTATAGGTAATTTCGGGGCGAGGCTATGACAAAACGTTCTAAGACTCATGTGTGAGACTTACGCCTTAAGCGTCCGATTGTACACCTTAAGCGCCAGACTGTATGCCCTAAACACACTCAACTCCTAACAGGTCTTACAAAAATATGTGTTAAATTCTTTAGTTAATGTTGTTGAACCTCATAATTCTTTAATAAATGAATGATACTTAGTAGTAGTTTTTCATCAATAAAAATATGAAGATTGAGGGTAACTCAAATAACAAGTCGTAGTATCGTATATTTACTATTAGATAAATATCGCGAGGGTGATTATTATTTAATCTTTCTTTTGAAAATACCTAGCCAAAATAAACATATTTACTTTTTATTGGTCTTCATGTTTTTTTCATATGTATTAAAATTATCATAATTTATTATTTCACTATTTGAAAATAAATTTATTTTTATTCATGATGGAGTGACGTTTCTATTATAATATTAATAAGTTTTATTGATTATTTTCGTTTAGGGAGGTAAATTGCATAAAACAATAGTTATATATTTTAAAGAATTATGATTCTTTTATTATTTAAAAGTTAAGATATTAAAGTTGATTTGCTTCTCATAATAATTTTTATATCATTATATTATTTATATTTGTAAATTCATGTTAGAAGTTTTATTTTCTATAAGTTTTCTTAATCATGCTCCAACTATTTCAAATTATTGATGTATTTTTACAATATTGTGTTATTATATTATTTTACTATATTATAAATTAATATAAAGACCAATCGGGCTTACGCCCTATGCCTCGAAGCTTATATCTCGCCCTATGCTAAGTAAAATGCCCCGCCTCATGCTCCCGAGTCCCACCTTTTAAAACACTGATTAAATTTTTCCAACTAATAATTAACAAATTTGAAATTTGATAATTACTTTGCGAAATGGGGACAAACAAATATTAAGAATTATGAGTGTCGGTCTGAATTTTTTTTTCATGAAATGTTTAAAATTTTCTTATGAATTTGAACTATTAAAAGAATAGTTTAGTTAATTTGTTTGTTATTTTTTTAGAGTAAACAATAAAAATTTCACTAGTTTTAAATCTAATTACGTGCTTTCACTTTAATTTTTGAAATTACCTTATGTACCACATTTATATCACCAGATACATATAAATAGTGACTCAAATACATTTATTTCGGATACATGCGGATCAAATTAGGTGTAATTTGTTTAAGATATATTGTATTCAAATGTGATTCACATGTATGTGGGATACGCTAATTCTCTCGCTCGCCTCTCTCCCTGTCTATTTGTATTTCAGAATATATCACGTATCAAATATACATATATCTAGTATGATTCATATGTATTTGAGATATACTAACTCTCTCACTCGTCTCTCTACTATCTCACTTGCGTCTCTCCTAGTTTTTGCTTTGGCATAATACATATATTGGACCCTAAACTTGGCTTCAAATTTTAACTTTGACCTCCAACTTTCATAGTGCACAAATAGGCACATGAAATTTGTTAAAGTGCCTATTTGTGCACTATGAAAGTTGGAGGTCAAAGTTAAAATTTGAAGCCAAGTTTAGGGTCCAATATATGTATTTTGCCTTTTGCTTTTGTTGAAAAGTTTTGGTATTCGCAGAACGAGGAAGAAGATATACGTGAGACATCAATTTGTTTTAATTTAACAAGTAGTTAAGTATAAGACATGTGCAATTTGGTTGAACGCAAAATAAAATATAAGAGGTTAATTAATAAATAAATAAATAAGGTAATAAGCTATACTTATTTTCAAAATAACTTAAATTTGAAATTTCACCAATTCCATCCCGTTTTATATTGTCATGAAGCTGCATGACCTATGTAAATATGTTAGGGATTGCAATGGCGTAATTATTTGTAAAATTCATTTATTCTAGTTTTTTTTTTTGGATAATGCTAGTAATTAAGGAATGAGGAAGAAAATACACACAAAATATCAATTTGTTCAAATTTTAAAAATAATTATGTGGAAGACATGTGCAAGTTGTTTGAATACAAGACATAATAAAATATTTTTGATTTAATAAAATTAGGGGCGTTCAAAAATTGAACCGATCGATAAATTGAACCGAAAAAGTGTTATTGATTTATTATTATTGAGTTAATGGTTTTATGAAAAAAATTATTGGGTTATCGCTTCAATATTAATTTTTTAATATTGGGTTACTGATCCTAATAACCCATTAAGAATATAAGAATTTACTAGTTTAACTTTTAGTTATGCATAAATATCAAACAAAAAATATTAATATAATCACTATATTAGATTATAACTATAAAATCCTACACAATTAACACTACTTAACTCTGATCTCTACATTTACCCTTTAGGTTTTAGTATTACTTTGATCTTTATTGTTGCAATTTAGTCTAATTTGTTTGTTTCGATGTATGCATGTATCGCGTCAAATTATTGGACAAGTCATATAATTATTTTGAAAGCATTTTCTTATTGATTAAACCAAAAACCGATAAACCGATAACAAATATCTTATTGATTTGGTTATCGACTTAGCATATTTAAAAACCAAAAACTGATAAAGCAAATCGATAATACTTTAAACCGAACCAACCAATACACACCCTAAATAAAACCACTTTAAAAAAAACAACTTGGTAAATCTTATATAAACATAGAGTAAATGGCCTAGTTATGCGAATAATAATTTAAATTCAAGCTTTAAACAATTTCTAAATTAAACTTGAGAGAATACTAAAATTAAATTAAAGAGAAAATGGCCAAAAGCCCCCCCAAGCTATTACCGAATTCTCAACTACACACTTATTCTTCACGGGAGTTCTATCACCCCCTGTACCTTTTAAAAGTGAAATATCTAGCCCCCTACAAACTCACGCCCAGATTCGTATTAGGTAGTAATCAACACGCGCTGCCATGTAATATTACCCCTTTTTTATATAAAAAAATTTAATTATTCTTTTATATTTTACTTTTTTATATATATATTTTCATCTTCTCCTTTTCTCTTTCTTTTCCATTCTTCCATTTCTTTTTCTTTGAAGCTTCTGCAGATTTGACGACCGGGATGCCATGACTACCACATCTTCGATCTTGTTCTCTAAGGCTAGAGACAGACGAAATTTTTTGTCACTGATTAATGTTTACAACAATTTCAATAAATGGGTCTTCTTCACTAAAGGGTCTATCACCCAATGATAAATTCTTCTACATTAATTGAATCTATTTCTTAGTGAACTCCTCCATTAATGACTAGTCTAAAGTTCGATTCTTCTAACTTTCAATTTTGATTTTGATTTTGATTTTGACCTACCAACAAATTTTCAAAGTGATGAAAAGTGGAGATATGATGAAAAGTATGTGATTTGAAGTTATGAATTGGCTTAGTGCTAAAAAGTTTGATGAACAACGAATTTATGAATGATTTTGAACTTCTCGGATCGATTAGGCAACATTTACTTGAAGATTGGGATTCCCTTGTGACAACAGTGCTAAAGCTGTCCGTTAAAATTGAGCCGGAAGTGTAGTTCGCTGGAGATATACTATTTCACCGAATTTACAGCGACGACGGAGGTGAAATTGGAAGTGAAAGTGAATATGGCGGCAGTTACCCTGGTGGTCGAGGTGAGCCCACCTGTGTTTATGGATCTTATGAACATTGAAGGGAAAAGATAAACAAGGTAAAAGAAATAAATGGAAACATAATTTTTATTTTTTTATAAATAAATTATTAATATGAAATAAATTAAATATTTATAAAGTTAATATTTTAATCATCTTTTTATCTCTCACTCTCCCAAAGAGAGTGAACTACACCTTCTTTGCCAAAATTAAATTAAATACCACTTAACACCTTTCATCATTCACTTTTCAATCATCAAATAGCCTTCAATAAATAGTTTTTTATCTTTGCATTAAGACTCAAAGTCATACTTGAGTTTTCATATGGAATACTAATAGTCCTTCATGTTTGTAATATTGATGCACTTTTGGCCCTTCCTCAAATTATTGTCTATTTTTAAATATTGATTTTATCCATTTATGTATAAGATGTTTAACCGTCCTTCAATATATTTAGTAGAAATAATAACTCTATCTGAGAGAAGACCAAAAGAAGAATACCTTGTTTTGTTTAGTAAAAATATTATTACAGCTAAAATCTAGAGGTTAATCACCTCAATTTCACGTGCAATAGCACAAAATTTTCTTTTCTTGCAATGCCATATGTTAACGTATTTTTAATTTAGCTGCAATAATATTTTTACCGAACAAAACAAAGTATTCTTCTTCTCATCTTCTCTATATAGAATTTATTATTTCTATTAAATATATAAAATGATGATTAAACATTCCATACATAAAATTATGGACAAAATCAGATAAAAATTTGACGAAGGACTAAAAGTGACTATTGCAAACATAAGGATTATTAGTACTCCAGAAGTGCAGTGTAGTGTTCAGTATTTAGCACTTTGTGGCGGGAAGTGAGCAGATCGTCGGTAAACAGAAGCGGCGGCCGGCTACATCGGAGATCGGAGATGGGTAGTTTGGGGCAGCTTCCAGTTTGGGCGTCGAAGCCTTGTATCATGGGTATTGACGAAGCTGGTCGCGGTCCTGTTTTAGGTACGTTCCCCCTTATTATTACGAGTTCATATCTACTATTTATGTAATTTTGGTGGATTTTTACACATTATTCTATACTCTTTCCGTCCCAATTGAAGTTTGACTGTGTTAACATGTGATTAATTGGAGAAGAAAGCCACAAAGTAGAGAATATTTGTGAAAGCTTTTCTCAAAACTGTAGAAGGCACTGATTATAGAGAGTTAATGAGCTTAGAGTCAGCTCATTCTAACTAACTAATTAACTAACTGCTTAATTAATACAAATTGTGTGGGCTGAAGTGTAACAGGGAACTTCAGGGGATTGCTGTGCAATTAGTCAGTTCCTCAACCGACTGGACACAGAATTTAAGAAATAAAAGGAGACTTTTGAATGTTGTGATTTAAAATTGAAAATGTGTGTAGTCCTTTAAATCTTGTTGTGTTAAACTTGTCTAGTTGGATGTTGTAATTGGAAAACTTACTAAATATAGAAAGATACTGTCTTTTTGGGACAAACCAAAATGTAAAGTAAGAAATTTAAATTGGGGCGGAGGGAGTGTTCCGCATGGAAAGTAGTGAGTACATGTTCAAATCCCAGCTAAGACAAAAATAAGGTGATTTCTTTCAAATGTCTCGGCGTTGGTGGATGGAGTTACTTGGTATTTGTTGCTAGTGAGGGTAATGGATATCCCGCCTTATTAGTTAAGGTGTGCCCGAACTGTCTGGACACCATGGTTATCAAAACAAAAGATAAGTAGTTCATCTGCATTCACTTTGTATCTGTTTTAACTCTCTGTATGCATGTTTTCATATGATTTACAGGGCCAATGGTCTATGGATGCCTGTATTGTGCACGCTCATACCAGAAGACTCTTTCCACCTTACAGTTTGCAGGTAATTAATTAAAGACTTGTACTTCTTTTGAATTATTTTAGTTTTATTTTGTTATCTTAGCTCACACTATCAGTCTGAATACCCAACTAAAGGAGGATAGATAATTGTGCTAGATTTGAAGCAGAGTAAAATTAGTCAATGTATGATGAATCCTCACATATTGAATATGTTGTGTCAGGATGTACTCTCCTAGGCCTGATCTATTATCAGTGCGGGGATTTGATGTTAGATAGGAAAGGATTCAAGTCCAAATAGAGCAGAATGGATATTTAAGATTTTCATATAGTCTACGTCAATTACTTTGGATTTAGGTGTAATTGTTGTTGTTGTTGTCGTGTTTGTTCCGCCTTCACTCTTTGATTTTTGTTGGATTTGGATTCGAGTATCTTCTTTAAGGATGCATTCAATGTTTTAGTTGTTTATATTTGTTTTTTGGCATGTTGGAGTTGCCTACTATCGTTCTTGGTGATGTAGGGTCTGATTTTCTAATCTTTTCTATTATATGGAAAGTAGTCAACTTATGATCTGCTTGGGAATTGGCTTGTACGGGAAAAAAAAAGGTTAAAGAATGAAAGTGAATAGTAGTCAGCCAACTAAATTCATTGTTTCATTTGAATGACCAATGAAGATCATTTCTAAAATGTTGTCTCTTTCTTTCTGAATTACCTAATTCGGATCTCTTCATTCCCATATTTTGTTCCTGTTATACATAAGCGACTGAACCTTTCTCATTGCTTCTTGAAACTTCTGGGGTTTGTTTAACTTCTCTCGACTTCAGCGAAAGTGAGAAATTGAAACCACATAGAGCTGTTGCATGAAGAATTATGCGACTGCCTTTTTTGAAGTGTCAAGTTGATTATTTTAGTTTTTACGGAAAATCCTCAGCTGGGTGAATTTAACAAAAAAAAGCTATGTATCCTGATTAAAATGTGTTAGAAAAAAATGTTGTATGACTGGCATAAGCTATCATGTTGTTTTCTCTACATATAACAAGTTGCAAATTTCTCTTCAGGTTCATGCATACTCAGTTATTTTTGATGATATATTATACAGACTCGAAGACTTTGAAAGAAGAGAAGAGGGAAGAACTATTTGAGGAATTAAAGACAAATAAATCCATCGGATGGGCTGTTGATGTGATAGATCCCAGAGATCTCTCAGCCAAAATGTTAAAGAAGTTTGTACAAAACTCTCTTTGGTTTACCATACTCCAATTTTATCAATTCTTCACATGAGTACTCTTTTCTTCTTTTTGACAGAAACAAAATAAATCTTAATGAAATATCACATAATTCTGCCATTGGCCTCGTGAGGAAGACACTGGAGCTTGGTGTTCTTTTAACTGAGGTAAGACTATCTTATTTTGAGTTCAATAGACTTTCTACCCTTCAAGATGGGTATGTTGCTGTCACGACCCAAAACGAGTCATGAGTGGCACCACACTTAATCTTTTAGGTGGGCGAACCAACGAATGCAAACCCCAACTTATATTAGTTTTTCAACTTATGTATTACGACAATAATGCGGAAACTCAAACCTTATTAAAGTGAGAAATAAAAATCCTCTAGAGTCTATTACATATTGTTTCCCAAAACATGAAAGTCATTACATGAAGGACATCTAATCCCAAATACTAAGTCTGAGAGTATCAAAGAAACCATAATAAATGAATAAAATAGTTTGTGTCCGAAAACTAATGACATCATGCCTTGATCGAGAGAATCCAACACGAGCTAGAAGGAATAGCTCACTGTGGAATCTAATGTGCTGGAGACTGGCTAAAGCAGAGGGTGAGTCGAAGTCACTGGTACACTCACTGCACTCTACAAAGTCACAAGGCAAAACCTATACACCTTCTCAACTAGCACAGACTCACCAACAAGAGTAGAAACACGAATAGACATGTCAAGTAAGTCAAAATGCAAATCAAGTTCATTAGCTAACAAGGAAGATACATAAGAAAAAGTGGATCCAAGATCAAACAATATGGAAGCCATGCAATTGTAGACCAGAAGAGTACCTGTGATAGTAGCATTGGATGCCTCTGCACTCCCGGTGAAAGCATAACAATGGGCTCGCTTGTCTGACCATTGCCCCTGTCGGGCTGCACTCTAGTAGTTCCAACCTACCCGCCACCCCGGTCGGACTGGTGACCACCACGTCCACCAGAATGACAACCTCTACCAAAACCGTTCCTACACCTCTTAACTGTTGGGGCTTTGTAACATTGATCATACCGAGCCTGACTCTGTTCGAACAATATTTCTTGATATGTCCAACCTCACCACATCTATATCTCTTTGAAGACGAAGACGACTGAAGATACCTACCAAACTTAGAAAAGGGTTGATTGGTATGTGATGGACCCTCAGCTGAAACCTGTAATGAAGATTGAATAAGACGGGATGGATAACCCCAGAACTCTGCCCTCTGGAGTAAGAACCATTAAACTCGCCTCCGTTACGGAACTTTTTGAACGTTGTCACCTTGGTGAAGTCATCTAGCTTTACCCCCTCTACAAAGCGGCGAATTCGCTCTTATGGACTGAAGCAAATTGAGTAGCATACCTAGATAAATCACGAAATTTGGCCTCATAGGCAGCAACAAACATCTTTCCTTGCTTATATTCAGGAACTCATCTCCCATGTCCCTCAAAGTCCAGGGTATGTACTTCTCCATGAAAAAGCTAGAGAATGAGGCCCAAGTCATAGGTAATGTCTTTGTTGGTCGGCACTCGGCATGAGATTGCCACCACATTTTGACGTCTCCCTGGAACTGGTATATCACAAACTCAACACCAAATTGCTCCACTATATCCATTTTATGAAGCAACTCATGACAATCAACAATGAAATCATAAGCATCTTCAGATTTAATACCCTTGAAGACTGGAGGTTTCAACTTTAAGAACTTAATAAAGAGATCATGTTGGTCACTAGTCATTATTGGCCCTGTAGTCAATTGTGGAAACGTTTTTGTTTCCAAGGACGTATCCATGCGGGGAGCCACAACAGTTGCATGTTGTACTCCCTGAACCTGAGGTGTTGGTGCAGAAGATGCTGGAATCCCTGCATGGATGCGTCCTTAGAAACAAGCACGTTTTCCAATTGACTCCAGGGCCAATAATGACTAGTGACCAACATGATCTCTTTATTAAGTTCTTAAAGTTGAAACATTCAGTCTTCAAAGGTACTGAATCTAAAGATACTTATGATTTCCTTGTTGATTTTTAGGAGTTGCTTCATAAAATGGATATAGTGGAGTGATTTGGTGTTGAGTTTGTGACATACCAGTTACGGGGAGATGCCAAAATGTGATGGCGGTCTCATGCTCAGTGCGCAAAGGCATTACCTATGACTTGGGCAACATTCTCTAGCTTCTTCATGGAGAAGTATATACCCCAGACTTTGAGGAGAGATGAGCTCCTGAATATAGAGCAAGGAAAGATTTCTGTTGCGGCGTATGAGGCCAAATTTCGTGCTTTATCCAGCTATGCTAATCAACTTTGCTTCAGTCAGCAAGAGCGGATTCACCGCTTTATGAAGGGATTGAGGTCAGATTTGTGGATTCCAGCTTTACAAGTGGCTGCTTCTGCAAAATCTCTTTAGGAAGTTGTTGATTTTGTGATAGAGGTAGAAGGGGTGAAGCCAAATGACTTCACCAAGGTGATAACATTCAAGAAGTTTCGTAAGGGGGGCGAGTTTGGTAGAGGGGGTGAAGCCAAATGACTTCACCAAGGTGACAACATCCCGTCATATTCAATCTTCATTGCAGGTTTTCGCTGAGGGTCCGTCACATACCAATCAACCTTTTTTTCTGAGTTTGGTAGTTGTCTTCAGTCTTCAAAGACACCTACTCTCGACTCCAAACCTTGTTATGGATGTGGTGAGGTTGGGCATATCAGGAAATATTGTTTGAGGCAGAGTCAGGCTTGATATGATCAGGGTTACAGAGCCCCAACATTTAGAGACAGGGATGGTTATGGTAGAGATTGTCATTCTGGAGGACGTAGTGGTCGCCGGGTTGTAACTACTAGAGCGCAGCCCGGCAATGGCAATGTTCAGACAAGCGATAGATCCCATTGTTATGCTTTCTCCAGGAGGGCAAAGGCATCCGATGCTGTTATCACAGGTACTCTTCTGGTCTGCAATCGCATGGCTTCCTTATTGTTTGATCCTTGATACGTTTTTTCTTATGTATCTTCCTCGTTAGCTAATGGACTTGATTTGCATTGTGACTTACTTGACATGCCTATTCGTGTTGCTACTCCTATTGGTGAGTCTGTGCTAGTTGAGAAGGTGTATAGGTCTTGCCTTGTGACTTTTGTGGAGTGTACCTTCGACTTGCCCTCAGCTTTAGCCAGTCTTCAGCACATCAAATTCCAGAGTGAGCTATTCCTTCTAGCTCTTGTTGGATTCTCTCAGTCATGGCATGATGTCCTAGTTTTCGGACACAAACTATTTTATTCATTTATTATCGTTTCTTTGATACTCTCATACTTAGTATTTGGGGATTAGATGTCTTTGATGTGATGACTTTCAGGTTTTGGGAAACGATATGTAATAGACTGTAAAGGATTTTTATTTCTTACTTTAATAAGATTTGAGTTTCTGCATTATTGTCGTAGTGCATAAGTTGAAAAACTAAAAATAAGTTGGGGTTTGCATTCGTTGGATCACCCGCCTAAAAGGTTAAGTGTGGGTGCCACTCATGACTCGTTTTGGATCGTGACAAACTTGGTATCAGCGCAAAATTATGTAGATTTGATTATTCTAGAGATGGTTGACTTTGATATAATTCTGCAATGGCTTATGTTTTCTTTTGGCAAAAGGGGAAACTTAATATCAGATCCTTTAATAGGTGTATGTTTAACTTAGTTTCTCCCTGTTTTTACCGAAAATGTGTATGCATCTACTACCACTCCACCAGTGGGGTAACAAAATAAGGAGGAAGAATGAGTAAATCTGATTTCTGGTTCCTGTTCCTTTTTCTCTAGTTGGCATACATCAAGCTTTCTCTTGTCTCACAGGATAGACCCCTTCCTGTGACTATTAAGAGAAGAATCACTAAAATAAATCAGCTACAGGAACTATACTTCAATTATCCTTGCTATTTTAACCAAAATATCAATCAATCAGCTAGATGAACAACCCCAAAGTAGTTGAGTTCAGCTATGGGAATCCTGCATAGCCCATTTAGAGGATTCATCATAATTGGACTATTTTTGTGTGTTCATTATCTGGGTTTGAGACCGACTATACTATGCATAGCTCACATTGGTGAAGTTATTCTAACCAGACTATTTATGACATAATCTGCCTCCAGATATCTACAAGCTATCTTTTTCTTAATTGACAAACAAACATACCAACTTCTGAAATTCAACCTTTAGTCAGTTTTCTGTACCTGATAGGTGAGGCTCTGATGTTCATAACATACTGCCGCTATGGAACTCTTTTGGGTCAAATTTAAGACCAGACCAAAGTTTTTGCAGCTTACCTAGTTCTCAGCAGCTCCAAGCTTAACCTAGAGTCCTATATCTTTTGTCCACATATACTTGTCAGACCTCATTTTCTAAATATACTATTCAGAACTCAACATTCTCCTCTATAGGTATGTGCTTCTCGTGTTCTCTCTGCCACAGACCACTACTTTGATTTTGGTTATCACATTTCATACCTTTAGTCTTGTTAGTATACTATATGGTATACGTTGCCCATATTCCTGAATGGCTGTGTACTTCATAAAAAGCAAATAGGAAAAGAGTAGACTTGATGGCTTTTCAAATACTGAAACTGATAGCATTCACTCCGTCCGTCCCAATTCAAGTGTCTTAGTTTGACTGGCATGGAGTTTAAGAAACGAAATGAGACCATTGAATCTTGTGATCTTAAATAAAAGATGTGTTTAGTTTTTCAATCTTGTAGTCTTAAACTTGTCATGTAGATTGTTGGAATTGGAAAACTTATTAAGTATAGAAAGAAGCCACTCTTTTTGGGACAAAACAAAAAGGAAAGTAAGACACTTAAATTGGGACGAAGGGAGTACAGATCAATTAAATTGGGACGAAGGGAGTACAGATCAATTAAATTGGGACGAAGGGAGTACAGATCAATTAAATTGGGACGAAGGGAGTACAGATCAATTAAATTGGGACGAAGGGAGTACAGATCAATTAAATTGGGACGAAGGGAGTACAGATCAATTAAATTGGGACGAAGGGAGTACAGATCAATTAAATTGGGACGAAGGGAGTACAGATCAATTAAATTGGGACGAAGGGAGTACAGATCAATTAAATTGGGACGAAGGGAGTACAGATCAATTAAATTGGGACGAAGGGAGTACAGATCAATTATATAATTTATTCCACTAGTTATTTTAGACATTTTCAGAAGCAATGCATTAATGAATCCCTTTCAGGTCTATGTGGATACTGTTGGTGATCCTGAAAAGTACAGTGTGAAGCTATCTGAAATATTTCCAGCAATCAAATTTGTTGTTGCAAAAAAAGCTGACAGTCTTTACCCCGTCGTAAGTGGAGCCAGTATTGTTGCAAAGGTGACTTGGCATCTGCCACTTTGTCTCGCTCTATTTATCTCCCTTGTAAAATTAGAATCTGAATTCATTATTCTTAATGTCATTTATAACCATCTTTCAGGTTACTAGGGACCGAGCCTTGCGGGATTGGGTGCTTGATGAAACTGCTGAGAACATGCAAAGGAACTTTGGATCTGGATATCCTGGAGGTAGTGTTTAACTTCCATTCAGTTAAAATCGGGATTATATGTTGCTAGATTCTAACATCTTACTCAAAATGGAAGGGGCAATTTGACATCCATTTTTGTCTGTAGATCCTGAGACAAAAGCTTGGCTGGATAATCACAAACATGCAGTTTTTGGGTTCCCAACCTTGGTCCGTTTCAGCTGGGGAACATGTAATGCATACTCCAAGGATAATGTCGAAGTAGTATGGTGAGTCCATTACTAACCTCCATAAAACATTTGACTCTACTAAATTCTGCTGGATCCTTGTACTCAAAATCTCGTTGTTTTACTTTCACCTCAAATCCTTTTGTGTGGCGTGTTTTAATAGAGAGTTGGAAAATGGAAATGAGTGAGAGCTTAATAAATTTTTTTCCGGAAGCAAGTTCAAAACATCAAATCATATTGCTATCAATGTTTAATCTGGATCTTTTTCATGTTATTTCCATAGGGAATCTGATGCTAATGACGAAGATGAACCCAACGGAAGAGCTAGTAAGCGGCAAGTGAAGCTAACTAATATTGGTTTCATTGGTGTAAAAAGGAAAAGTGAAGATATTGAGTCAAATGGGAAAGGCCGTTGCAAATTCTTCCAAGCTCGTAAACTTGAGCTCCTCTCACAGTTCTGAAGTACACAATTCACATTTACTGATAGGATGTGAAATGTTGCTTCAAAACCAAATTCATCTGGCATTAACTAGAACATGATGGTGATTAGATTAGTTAGTTATATACCTGCTAGCTGATCGAAAAAATGTTTACCAGATTTGTAACGCGATTAATATGATAAACATCTTTTAAGGATTATCCATACATGTTCTCCCTGGCTCCCACAGTTTTTTGTACTTGCAGCAACTAGAATATCTTCTGCTCATCGTCTTGTTTTTCATGTAATCACTTAAATTATGCGTTATTTCATGTGTATCAATCATTAGTGTCTGATGTGTCTTCCTACATTGCCTCTAGATTTATAACTCCTCATATGCAAAAAGATAGTTCCACCTGATTTGAAGAATTCTGATGTTATGCATTTAAATTGAAATGTTTCATATTTACATCTTTGGTGGTGGAGCCAGAATTACATCAATCTTTGGTGAAGTCGAAAGAGGTTCAACATCTATTGCTTTGTTATTATGATTTCCAACACACATTTCTAAATAAATACTGAATCTACACAAAAGTTACTGAATTTTCGAAAACACACGTACCCAAAGTTGTAGATCCTTCCCTGTCTATCAGATCCAGATCCAGCTTTATTTGAAAAGATTACATAATACAAATGTAAACACCAAGAACAATAAGAGAAGTACCAAAAAGAGCAAGACCAACACGAGTTTCTTCACCAAGAATCAATCCAAAAACAGCAGTAGCAGCAAAAGTTGTGGCATTCGTAACAGGAACAGCTAAAGAAATTGGTGTATCACTTAGAATTGCAAAGAAAGTAGCTGATGCAGACAGATTTAGAAGAAATGGCAATGAATATTGCCAAATCAACAGAAGTTTGAGCCAATTTTGTAGAGTTGTGAGGACTGGGTGTTGGGGTGTGTTTGGTTGAGGTAAAGATTTGATGGTTTCGTCCCATTTGATTGCCCCTTTTCGCATTAGGGCATTTGTTGCTCCCCAAACAAGGCCTACTGTTATCATCTTCTCCACTTCTCCGATCATCTTTTCCCCTCAATTTGTGATTTTGGATTTTGGGAGCAATTCTCTTTTTAATTGGATCTCAATTGAATATTTGTCCGTAATAATTTATTTATTTTTAAATAACCTTATTTTTAAAAAGTTCATTGTCAATATTCTGAACGTATGTCACCCAAGTTTTAATTTTTAACTATTGACTAAACAAGTTCATTATCTTAAAACTAGTAAAATTACCCACGCTTTGCGCGAGAATTTATTATCATAGAATTTATAAAATAATACTTAAAACCTATCAGTCATTAAAACTAAACACGATATTATCTTACATACAAGATTACGTAGTAACAAACATTAATAATGTAAAGGAAAATTAAAATTTACATCTTATCATTTATCTTTAATAACATAAGCATAAATTAATGACTGTAAAAATACATACTAGGGTCTGTAACATAAGCAATGGTGTCAGTGAGCCACACAACATGAGCAAAGTACACAAATATTTAATTGTGAAAACGAAAAAGAAGAAGAAGAGGTTCAGAATTTTCGTTGCTTTAAAATGAGAAGAATCTATCTATTTATAAACAACAAAGGGTAGTGTGAACAAATGTTTATTGTGCCTTATCGGAAAGGTTACAACTATTTGGAAAAGTTGCAACC